>NC_136501.1:96234808-96289808 GCF_053919585.1 Euprymna scolopes | reverse complement strand
TATCAACAAGGTTTTTACAAGCATCAACACTGATTTTTGACCATTCTTCAATGCAGTAGTTCTCCAAATCCCTCAAATTTCTAGGTTTCCGCTTTTTAACCTCAGTTTTCAATATGTTCCAGAAGTTTTCGATAGGGTTCAGGTCGGGACTCTGGCTAGGCCATTCCAAAACATTAATTTGATTATCCTCAAACCATTTCTTGACTATTTTGGCAGTATGTTTTGAATCATTATTCTGTTGAAGGACCCAGTTTGGTCCTAAATGGAGCTTCTCCGCATCCTGTCTAATGTTTTTCTGGAGTATCTCCAAATATTGCTCCTTCTTCATGGTTCCATCTATCTTGACCAAACTACCTGGACCACTAGCCGAAAAGGAGCCCCAAAACATTAGGCTACCACCACCATGTTTCACCGTGGGTATGGTGTTCTTTGGGTTGTAAGCTTCTCCTTTCTTCCTTCAAACGTAAGAAGCATTCATATGGCCAAACAATTCAATTTTTGTTTCGTCAGTCCACAAAATACTTGAGAAAACGGACTCTGGAGAATTCACATGGGTCCTAGCAAACTTTAGACGTGCTGCAAGATGTATTCCGGTGTGCAATGGAGTCCTTCTTGGTCTTCTTCCTTTCAGACCATTTTCATGCAGAGTCCTTTGCAATGTTTGCCAAGATATTTTTATGCCAGAAGACTCCAGATTTTCTAAAATGTCCTTATTAGTGGTGGTTGGATTTGCATTAACACTTCTTACAATATTCCTGGTGGCTCTAGCAGACAGTTTCCTTTTCCTTCCTCTACCAATCTGTTGTGTGGTGGCTCTGGAATTTTTTGATGATGCTCTGTACTGTTGCTGTAGGGACCTCAAATTTCTTGGAAATTGACTTGTAACCTAAACCATCCTTATGTGAATTCACAATTTTAGTCCTAAGATCATTACTAAGCTCTTTTTTCTTCCCCATTCTAATAATTTTTATTCTTTTATTGGTTTTCAGTTGATATCATTTTAATTTCTGAAAAATGCAAAAAACGAAATGAAATTAATCAAAGTAAAAATGTATAAAAACATTCAAAATAAGAATCAAACAGGAAACAAACAGTCAGAAACTCGATTAATACTGAAAAATAAGGGGGTATGATTATTTTTGAACATTGCAGATTTTATAAATAGCTGTATATTTCTTTTATTACAAGTATCCCGAGATTTTAAAATGACGAAAATGATCAGAAGAGGTTTATTAAGAATATGTATCAATATGGACGTAAACAATAAATTCTTACAAAGTTACACCTAATAAACTCAATTTTCAAGGGGGGTATGAATAATATCGGGCACAAGTGTATATATAAATATATATATAAATATATATATATAAATATATATATATATATATTAATATATATATATATAAATATATATATATTAATATATATATAAATATATATATATTGATATATATATAAATATATATATATATTCATATATATTAAGTAAAATGATTTTCAATTGAAAAATTAAAAAAAAAATTTAATTTAAAAATCAAATTTTAATTAAATTAAAAATCAGTTTCATAAGAAGGAACAACAACAAAGTCAATTATCGGTACGATCGTTTCGGAAATCCGTGCTTTTTATTTGTGGTATACATGAAGTTATGTAGAACAATTGTATATAGTTTTTTTGGTAAGCACGGTCTCCTCATCAGCAAATTTAGGAGGATTTTTATTGATTTTAAAAGACACCATAAGTAAACCTAGCATTAAAAGTAAGGCAGATGAATCTGAAAAAATTGAAATAAAAGGTTTGGATTTAAAATTCATAAGAAAATGTATATAGGTTATAGATAAAAGTAGTAGAAAAATATATATTTTTGAATTTACATAATAAATTTGATTTAAAAATATATAGAGATAGTTACCTTTTAGTTTTTCTTTTTTTGAAATCAGGAACTGTGTTTAAAGTAGTCATTTAGATGTTTGATATAGCTTTTTATTTTATTGAATGATGAATTTTAAAAGGGTGACGCTCGTGCAGTAAATTGTTTCCGTTAGCGTATTTTGATTTAAAGACGCTACAGTTAATATATATAGAGAGAGTATTTATTTTGCAAGTTTTTAAGGGGAGACAATTGTCATGTATTATTGACTTTATTTATTATTTGATTTACGCGTCTAAGGGAGGTAATTGGTCTAACTTAATTTATTTAAAAAAAAAAAAAAATTGTAATCTATTTTTACTAATGAGTAATTTTTAATGATTTAAGGTGGTTTATATTTATTAAATTTAAACCAACGTTTATGATTACATGTCAGAGCTCGTGTCTTGAATTTACTAGTTTGGTTGTATTTTTTATATCTTCATATTTAAAAAAATTTAGGGTTTCTTTTGTACATAGTGCACAAAATTTATCTCCTGGTTTATATGATTTGCAAGTCTCAATTATTTGACATTTTAAGTTGAAAGACATATTGCTATTTTTTAGTTGCCAAATATAGTTGGATAGAGTAGTTTGGTTTGATAGAGAGTTATTTTTAAAAGAATGTTTGTGCGTTGAAATTCTATGTTTTATTGGGCCAGATGTGGAACCAATATATATTACCTCTTGATTATTGTGATTATTTTCCGTTAGGTCTATTGTTGGATTATTATGTGGTGGGTTGATTAGTAATTGATCGGTAGATTGATTTAAGTTGGTGTTATTATTTAATCTGGTAGTTGAGTTATGGCTGTTAATAGGTTCTTGCAGATTTGGAGTTTTTGATACTGTGCAGCTATAGATAACATTTTTAATTTTACATGAGCCTTGTAGGGGACATTTATTTTTTCTTCTACAGTTACAGTCCGATGTATTTTGTATAGTTGTATTTTGTAGTTTATTAATTTTCTTATTATTAGAGCTAATTATTTTCTGATGAAGGTTAGGCATAGTAGAGTAAGAGACTTTAATTGTGTTCTGATTGAAAATTTTATTATATCTATGGGGGGGCTTTAAAGTTCTTATCTAATATTTTTAAAAATTCTCTGGCTATGTTTGTTTCTAGGTTTTTGGAATACGGGGGGTTAAACCATAGGATCTCCTTGTGTCTATTCTTACGTTTACGGGTTTTTGTTTTTCTGTTTATTTGTATTATTATCTAATATTTGTAGTTTGGTTTTATCTTTTCTTGTCTATTGGTTATTTTTCTTAACTCGTATACGGGAAGACATTGCCATATTATATGTTTTTACGTTCTTAATAGGTTTATTTTCAATGCAGTTTATGTTTCTATCATTTTCATTTATGAATTTAATTTGTGAATTATATCCAGAGTTTTTAAGGGCTTCATTATAGTATTTTTCATTTTTGGTAAATATTGATTTAGTAGAAGACAGTCTAGAAATTCTTAGAGCGATATTGGGAACTATTGATTTTAATATTTATTTAGGGTGGTTTGATTGATTGTGGACATATAGAAGTGATTGGTTAGGTTTATGGTATGGTTCAAAGGTAGATTTTCAAGATGTAAGGTTATGTCTAAGAAATTAACATTTTTTTTTTATTAGGGTCGATTTTTGTACTAAGTCCATAATTGTTTAATAATTTATGTAGAGCGTTAATTGCTTTTTCATTATTTTTACTAGTAGGCTTCGTTATGAAAAGTGCATCATCTCTATATAGCCCTCCTTCAAGTTTGAATTGTTTATGGAGTATAAAATGTATTTCATTTAAAAGGAAAAGGCCAACTAGATCAGTGACCTGAGTTTAGTCCGTCGATCCCATTAAAATGTTGAAGTGGTTAGGGGTATTTTTCCTGGTCCAATATTTATTATCAAATGTTATTAAAGACTGTCTAGCTATAAGTATTAGTTTAATTTCGTCTTGAGTTATATTAGTTAATTTTCGTGCCATTAATAGAGATTTATTAAGTAGGATAGGTGATATAGATTGGTAATATGATTCAATGTCAAAAGAAAGAAATTTAATATTAGTTTTATTTTGAATATTAGAAAACCAGTCGATTACTTGAAAATCATTTTACTTAATATTGAATAAGCTCTAGGACATTTAACTATCGAGCTTATTATATATCTAAATTACAACGAGCATTTCCTGTATTTTAATTAAACTAGTAATTTCACTGTTACATTAAAATACACTTAGCTCTTTAGACTATTATTCTAATCTCCTTTAAATTATATTAATATATATATGCATATATGTATATATATATATATATAGTAATATATATATATACAAATTAATATATATATATCAATATATATATATATCAATATATATATTAATATATATATATATATTAATATATATATATAGATATATCTATATATATATATATATCTATATATATATATATCTATATATATATATATATATATATCTATATATATATATCTATATATATATATATATATATATATATATATATACTAGCTGTACCCTGCCACGGTTTGCTGTAGCACAAATTGGCGCAATGTAAAAACTTCCAAAATGAGAAAAAGCATGTTTCCTGTAGGTTTAAATTTCTTTTTTGCATGGGTACACAGTTGTTGTTGTGTCATTGTCTTAGCTGATATAGAGATTTTTCGGTTTTGTGACTCTTGAATACATAACATAAATTTCAATGTGGAAAAACAGCTAGTGTGTTAATATAAGGCCCACAATTGTAAAGATTGTGGCTTGTGCTTTATTGATGGTTATTGCAAATGCCAATAAAATTGGAAAGTGCAATTTCCTAAAGTGTAATGATGTATCCGGTGGAATCATAGGAATGCATGGAATGAAGATATATTCCTCTGTGAAAGGTCCTGTAAAGATTGTTGTTTCTATGATATTGTTTGTTAATGTTTGTTTTACTGCGAGCTATGTGCCATTGCAAAGCTTGGATTGGTTTATATTTCACAACATGATAATTAGTACACCAAATTTCAGTTGCAATTCATGCGGTGGCATCCCTGGCAAATATATATGTTTGATAATTAACCACTTTATCTGCTTTCACAACAGTGTCGATGGATTTGTATTTGACTGCCTCACTTGGAATTTTTTATTGAAAAAATAGCGTTAAGTTCGTGGGCATCTTTGTATTGACCTGCAAGAATAGCTCATTCACTCAGTCAAATGGAATTCTTATAATTTGAATATCTGCAAAAACATTTTAAACTAACTATTCTTTTGATGAAATAACATTACAGAAATTACAGAAGTAAAAAGTCAAAGAATTTTGCCTTTAACTCTGATCAACTGGCACTTTTTCGTACCCAATTTCCCACAAGTGATGCAAAAGTTTTTGTGCAGATCGAACAGTCTGCAACTGGACATCATATTTTGAGGTAAGTCTAATGGCTTTACATAGAACAAAAAAGTAAAGTATTTGAGGCAAGCATTTATTTCATCTGCTGGTGTTGATTGAAGAATAACAGGTAACATTTGTCTGAAATCTCTTGCAAGTAATATTACTGCATTCCCAAATGGTCTGACATTACCACGCAAATCTTGCAAGGATCGACCAAGAGCCTCAAGTGATTTTTTGCGTACCGTTGTGCATCCATCCCAAACAATAAGTTTGCATTTCTGCAATATTTTTACTCATATTGGATGTTTTGGAGATGTCGAACATGAGATTTTTGAACAAATTGAATGCTTTTAAGTCGAATAAATAATTCTTCTACTTGGCATCAAGGTCGCAGGTATTCCTCATGCAGCAAGGGTTAAGGCTATGTCATTTATTACCAAATGGCTGCCAAAATCAATTAAATTAGAAAGGTTTTACCAGTTACTTCTGATGCTGTTCACGGTAGCAGTACTTTTCAAATAACTTCTATTCTCACCGTCAGTTAATTAGGTGACTAAAATAGAATTTATCCATGTTTTGACAATGCCGTATTCACTGTAATTAATTTAGGAGACTAAAATAGGATGAGGGATTAGAGATTGACGGATAGAGATGAAGGTATATAGATAGAAAAGAGAAAGTGAGAGGAAAATAGAGAAAGAGAAGGAGATAGAGAGATAAAGGGATTGATAGATAAACAGAGAGAGGGGGAGAGTTAGAAACGGAGATGGATGAGGCAGAGGAAAGGAGAGAGATAGAGGGAGTTAGAGAGAGAAATTGGCTCAAAGAGAGATGGAGAAGGTGATATAGAGAGAAAGATAAATTGAGAGAGGGAAAGGAGCATATGGATATAGATATTAAGAGAGGAATAGAGACGGGGAGAGGATGAACTACACTTCACCGTTTGTCTCCTCGTTCAGTAGAGAAGAAATCTTCTGAGACTGAGGCAATTTTAATGTTTTGTTATTATCCAGAGTACCCTTTTTATTGGGCGGCGGCTAGATTTTTCTCACATTAGAAACCGACCGGGTTATCTGTACTTTTACTTAACAAATAAATAAAAGAAACACATATTATAAAATTTGAATTTAACATGGAAATACTATTTTAAAAAATAACACGATAACATAAGTGCATAAGTGCCACTTTAGGTACTCCTTGGGCATTTAGTTCCATGGCGACCAGCAAAATTATTTAATGGTCGCTCCCTTAGACGCCCCCCTTGTAAAGGCTAATGCATGCGCACGTAACATTTATTTCATTTACTGACGTTGGCATAGTAACTAAACGATTTATTGATAATTTCATAACCCTTAAACGCATGTCGGAAGATTTAAATTGGTTCATTATTGTTGTAATGAAAAAAAAGTTACATTCAACACAAAACCAAACACACATATTAATGATAAATGATTTATTATTCTATTCATTGAAATTTACTAATTTTTAAATTAAAAAGTAAAAATAAAAGTTAATGAAAAAAGTAGTTGCTTATATGCGCATAAAAACTTGTTTTTTTTTGTTTTGTTTTTTTAGATTAGTTCCACCTTATAATCACCCCCTAACATCCTCATCTTAAGAACAACTTCCGGAATAAATACAACTTTTGGAGGGGGGGCTATTTGACAAAATTTAACTGATATTTGTTGTCAGCATACCCACCCGAAAATACTGTTTAAAAAAAGGAGGGGGTCAGTGCCCGTGGCAGAGAAGTAGATTTATTTATCAATAAAAGTTGCGGAGAAGTAAATTTATTTATCAATAAAAGTCGTCATTAAAAAAAGAAAATTGTGGAGGTGGACCAAAATGTAAATATTTACCCAAAAAATTATCCCGCATTATTGCAAAAACGTTGTGTTTTCGCACTATTCAACAATTTGTTAATCCGCGCATGTAAATTAAAAAAAATTTGTAAAAGTGAGAAGTTGTGAGTAAATGATTTTTTATTTATTTATTTATTTTTTTTTTACATTAGGTCCACCTCCACAGATGTTAAGAACGGCTTTCAGAATAAACACCCTCCACCTCTCCATGTTAACAACGGATTTCGGAATTTGGGGGGATATTTAAAAAAAAAAAAGTCGATAAAAGTCGTCATTTAAAAAGAAATTTAAAATCAAATGTTTGTAAAAGTGAGAAATTATTAATAAATGTTTAGTAACATTTTTCGGTGCTAATGCAGAGAGTGATCCGCGCCATTTTTTTAAATCGTGTTTTTTTATTCAATTGCAAGGTTAAAGTACAGAATATGTACAAACCACCCTCCCCTCCCCATGTTAAGAATGGCTTTTTAAATAATAACGTTATTATTTCAGCATGGATCACTCTCTGCATGAGTACCGATTTTTCTTTTAATATTCATAAAAAGTAAAACATTTTCAAAATAATTAAATGTTCGTAAATGTGACAAATAATCGTTTAGTTTCGACAACGTCAGTAAATAAAATATGTTACGCGCGGGGTGGAGTGGGGGACTAAGTGAGCGACTATTACTTTTTTTCTGCTGATCGCCACGGAACTCAACGCCCAAGGAGTACCAAAATGTAATTTTTTTTGTCAAATAAATTAATTTCAAGCAATTTTTGCAATAAATAATAGATAGCAACTTCGTTAATTTTACGACTCGCCCCAGCATATTCTAAACACCCTAACATCCCCATGTTAAAACGGCTTTCGGAATGAACGCCCCCCAACCTCCCGATATTAAGAACGGCTTTCGAGGTTTATGGAATGGCGTTTTTTTTTTCAACATAGGGAGGTTAGGGTTTTTATAATACGTTGAGGCATGTCGTAAAAATGGAACAGTTTAGAAAAAGTTAAAACAAACTTTTTTATGTAAACAATGCCGTAAAAAGGAACTAAACAATTAAAACGTAATGTTTCATGATTGAAAAGCCTTAACATAAAATTGGTAAGTACATAAATGAATTTAAATTGTTAAAATGCGGGATTATTATTTTTTTTGTGCTAATGCAGAGAGTGATCCGCGCTATTTTTTAAAATCGTTTTTCCACGTTTAATTAAAGTTTTATGATGTTTTTATTCAATTGTAAGGTTAAAGTACAGAATAGGTGCAAAAGACCTTCCCCTCCTCATGTTAAGAATGGCTTTTTAAATAATAACGTTATTATTTCAGCACAGATCACTCTCTGCATGGGTAAGTTTCTTTTGTTTTTTTTTTACTTACCTTGTAGTAGTTGAAACGGAAGTTACCAGAAATAAAACCGGACAAGTCTCGCAGAAACGACTTCGAAAACTATTTATATTTGATATAATATTTTAATAATTCGCGAGCTAAATTTAATTTTGATTTCATAAAACCATGCCTCGACTCTAAAGATGGGTTGTCTGAAAATTTCAAATAATTGGTAACGTACAGATATGGGTTTATTCACTTTTAACGAACCAAATTTACATATATATATATATATATATATATATATATATATATATATATATTTATTAATATATATATATATGTATCAATACATATATATTATATATTAATATATATATGTATATATTAATATATATATGTATATATTAATATATATATATATTAATATATATATATATATATATATATATATATATATATATATATAGAGAGAGAGAGAGAGAGAGAGAGAGAGAGACAGCTTAGTAATTTAAAAGAGAGTAAGTTAAATGCTATAAGAGGAGACTTATTGGGATAATATAAAGCTCAACAATTTTTATTGATGCTTATATACGGAAAATAATTTAGAATTGGAGATGAAATCAGAAAAAAATATATATTCGTAAATATAGAATGCTTAATTTACGCTAAGCCTCATGTTTCTCATCAGAAAAGAAGAGAAGAAGCTTGGTAACATAATGCGGATTCGACGTTTAGCGTGGGATTCATTAATAAAATTATAGATTATTTTGAGGGGAGTTATATTGAATTCTTAGATGGAGGAGTAGCGTATTATATAGGATGTAATGGGAAATAGTGTGTAGAGTATCTATCATAGTCTTAAATGTGTGTAGTATATATGTTAAGGTTTAATGGGAAGTATTGTGGTGATGGGTGGTAATTCTATTTTATCAGTATGTAAGATTCCTATTTTCTATGTTGGGCATTTATTGGCAGATGCAACTTTGAGACGGTGTATAATTTCAGGATGAATATTATGATGATGACTTAAGCCGAACGGGTATATTCTAAGCAGGATTGAACAAAAGTGATTACGTGGGGCGTCGAACACCAGGGTTAAAATTTAGTGGGTCGAGGGAAGGTCCGGAGATGAGTAAAACAAGGAAGTTATGGGGTGGATATGGGTGGGTAGTTGTAAGGCTATAATAATAAATTTCAGAACACAAATATATATATATATATATATATATATATATATATATATATATATATATATATAAGATAAAATGTGGTAATAATCCTCGGGTTGCCCTGTTATTAAATACCCACAGAAGGGGTTGGGCTATAAGACAGAGGAATAGAGATAGCAAATGTTTTGGATGTGGATGAGAAGACAAAAATAGGATGTGGACGATTGACCTGGTGGTATATTAGGGGGAAATATTCTATGAATACTACTACTACTACTACTACTAATAATAATAATGATAATAATAATAGCGAAAAGGTAAATAAAATTAAGAGATAAACAATAAATATAAAACTGAAAATAACAAATGAAATAAAATTAAGGGATAAAGATGTAAAATTAAAATGAAAGGGAAAATTAAAAAATAAATAACTAAACTGAAATTTAGTTAAATGTGGGACGCATATAATAAATAGGGTACATGCGTACAAAGTGATTCACAAAGTTATAATATATATATGGATTTAAACAGCAAAGCAGAGGATTTGGTAGACAATACCTCGAGGGATACAGATCTCTAGGAGAGAAAAAATTTCTGCAAAAGTCAATAATATAGTACTGCATGTCCTGATTGCATGGACTAATGTTATTTATGGTCAAGCAAGATAAAAAACAGAATACATCTATGCTCGTTTGTAACGAGAAAAGGGGATTTCCTGTGTGGCGTTTAGGAGAATTGTGTTATTAATCGTAGTGATAAAAGTTTGCAAATTCACAATGGAAGCTTGTTTTATCATGAGAGATTGAGGAAGGAGACATTATTTCTGTCCTAAAAAGATGATGAAAAGAGTTAGTTCCAAGGTTAAATTACGTGTTTTAGCGTCTGTCCTTTATACTCCTTGTTATATTATTCCGTGTGTTTTGCTTGGTTAGTGTTGATAAACTGTAATCTTTGTTCGTCCTTTTCGTATTGGAGTGCATTTTTGACGGAGCAGCATCAGGCCGGGTTTAATATAAATGTCGAGGCAGCTAGCTGAAAGCCTGCTCAGATGCTTTCAACTCGAATTAAGGCCAGAGTCTAGTTAGTAGTAGCGACAAAATAGCTGGGTGGAAGATTTTAAGTCTACGCTAAGAATGCATGTGTAAGTGGTTAGATGGACCTTAAGCGACAGTAAGGAATTTTAAATGGGAGATGGGGTATGGAGGTATCGTGTGGCAGCGAATTTGAAGGAGAAGAAAGTCGGTAAAAAATTATTAGTAAATTTATATATAAATGTTTTTGGATTAAATGGCTGTGTATTATTTATTCTAATTGCATAAGTTTACATGAGTTAGTTGTATAGTGTTGAGGAGTTTAAATTAGTTATATTTTTGGAGAGAGTTCGCAAGTGGGAGGGGACGAATAAATATATCTTAGGGATCTTATTTTTGTATGTGTTTTTTAGGCCCGGGATGGAGTGTGGTATTCTAAGTTACTTTTCGTTAAGTTTGGCTTTAAATTGATGGGACAAATTTTGTTTAACTAACGTCAATTCTTATTGGAATGCAGTTTCATAAGCGACGATAAATGTTAGACTTTGTAAAATTAGATTTGGTCAGCAATAATTGTCTAAAATACTATAAATAAAAATAGTGTAAAATTAGTTCAATTTTGCAAGGAGGAGAGTTATTCAAAGTGGCTGTGCTGCATTAATGTTACATAAGCGTTTTATATTCAGAGAGTGTGCTGATATTTATATTAAAAGATTAAAGTTTTGTGGCGAGGGCAGCGGAACAAAATAACATTGCGAGTGGTAGCCGTTTGCTAGGAACAAGGAGCGGCAAGGGAGGGAGTTAAGTTCCTTTATTGTAAGACTTAGAGGTGCTAAATATTAGTTCTTGGCTGGCGGTGTTGTTTCAGCTGGGTGATTTTTATTTCCGGATTTTAATTTCCCTTTGTGTCTGTAACTGCGAATCTCTCTGGTTTAGAGTTGAGGATGTTTAATTTATTCGCTGCACTTATAATCTCGTTCGTCTCTGCCTTGCAAAGTAGGCAGTATTCATAGCTTGGGCTTTATGATTTAGATGTTCTTAATATTTTTCATTTAAGTTTATGTTATTGTGTTTCAAATTTCTTACTAAGTTTGAATTTTTTTTTTCTGTCTCAACGGTCTCTCTGGAAAACGATTGTAGGGCGGTCGAAATTCTGGCCTGTATCTATGTACGTACGTATTTCTGGGTTTGTGTGTTGTGTATTAAGGGGTTCTTCGTTTATTGGGAGATTAAATGGATTTAAATGCTCCGGGGGTTGTTCGATGGGCGGCTCATGACCGTCTATTCCTATCGGTTGCGTGATCAGTCGTTCGGCGAGTGTGATATCATTAATCGAGTTATGTGTATTATCGCTGGTATTACTGACTATGGGCTTGGGGTGTCAAGTTTTTCGCTGTCGTGCTAGATGGAAGCTCATTTACTGTGCATAAGTATATGCCGTCTTAATATACACAGTCAGTCTCCAGTGGGCAGCTATCTTGATCGTTAAAGTTACAGTTTGGGTGAGCTAGACTTGGAGTGCCGTTAAATATTTTCTGCGCAGATTCTACTTTCTTATTATGCGTGCTTATAATAGTTTGTGCTCTATTAGGCATGCTTGAGAAGGACAATTTAATAGAGTTTTATTTAAGATCGAGCTGTATTTGTGAGGATGATTGAATGAATTCTCTACTATTTTAAAGAATTCTTTTTTGATACTAGTTTTGCGTCATTATTGTATGAGGGGTTGAAACAAATAGTATTCTTTCTTCTAATTCGTTTTTTTTCGGGGGGGGAGGGTGCTCTTTTTCTATGAGCTTTTTATTTTTTTGGATTATTTAGCATATGTTCATTATGATTCGACCATGCCTTATTTTTTTTCTTAGATTTACGTTTAGTCAATGTGTGGGTTACTATGCCTAAGGTCTTGGGGTGTTTCTTACAATTATTTTTATCGTACTTAATGGTGTCTTTATATCCTGAGTTTGCTAGTGCGCCGTTATAAAAGTTGGCGTTTTCATTGAATATAATTTTCAAAGAGATTTGATATTCTTTTGGACACTTATATAGGGATTGCCTTAATGACAGATCCGGGGTGATTGGAGAATCTGTAGACATAGTGTAGCGAAAAAGTTGGTTAATGTTACGGGCAGTATGAACCTTCCTTTAGGTTTAAGGTTACGTCTAAGAAGTTTGAGGTATTTTTTCTATCGTTAGACTAATGCCATAGCTGCTAAAGAAGTTGTGTATCTTATCAAGGTACAGCAGCCACTCTAGGATAAGGGTTATTGCGTGTACAGATATCAATGGGATAGTGTTGTAGTATTCGTTAGTATTGGATATTTGATAAAGTGACATTACTTAAGGGGGCGGTTCATCAGGAATTTGTTTATGTGTAACTTGAAGACATCCAAGTTGAAGTCAGGTGGGAAACAGGCAAGCGGTATAGAGTACCAGAGCGTACAGTCCTAAGAAAGAAACTTTGTTAATGGAATCTACGTTTTGATTTATGTACAGATAAAAACTGTGGAAAATATCGGCAGTAATTTCAGCTATACGGGTGTCTATTCTGAAAGATTGGCGAGAGGGGACCAGAGATTGGAGCTCAGACGAACACTTGCCATGGAAATAAAAATAAAAGAAAGATAAGCTCGCAACGTCTTTTCTGTGAGAGAGAGATTGCATTGAAGAAAAAAGGGCACCCCCAGTAAACCACGAATCTATTTTGTACTCTGTAAAGGCAGGATAGGCGGTTTTAGAAGCTTCTGCCGGATGTGGCAGCAGTACTTTATCCTTGGGCGTACTTGGCTTTTATATAGATAGAAAATTGCATCAGTAGTTAGATATATTCTGGAGCTATAGAAGTATCCCACCATTTTCCCAGCGACCTTGATAACATACTTGATGTACGTGTTCCATTTCACATCAGGAGTAAAGGTCAAACCCACAAGCTTAACAAAACATTGGGCCTCCACTAGACGAAAGCCATCCATTTCAATTCATGCCACATGGGAGTCAGTGCATTGATGATATAAAGAAAGGAGCTAAGTTTTAGATACATTAAAAGTAACCGGCCACCTCTTCCCCCATTGTACCACGCATTCGCAAGATCAGAGGAGAGAGAATCAGACAGAAAATTGTCATTTGATGCGTTGCCATAGATGATCGTGTCATCAACATAGATATCAACGAATGATTAAATACGTGTTTTGGGATATCATTGATGTAGATCTGGAAGAGAGTTGGGCTCAGGATAGACCCCTAAGGGACTCCAGCATCAATACTGCGGGCCTCTGATTTCTGCCCATCAACCACTACTCTTATTGTCCACTCAGAGAAAAAGGATTTAATGATAGAGAAAACATTTCCAGTTATACCGTAGCTGGAAATCTTGTGTAGTAGGCCTTTGTGCCATACCTTATCGAATGCCTTTGCTATGCCAAGAGCAATTTCCCTAGAAAGGAAGCCTTTGTAAGAGATTCGCTAACCCAATGAGATATAACCGTTAGCACATCTGCGGTAAATCTCGCAGACGGAAACCATAATACGTGTCACTAAGAAGGTTATTTCTGCTGGGGTGGTTGACTACTCCTCTACTCTATTTTATATTGATTCCAGCAACTTACTCATGACACACAGGAGGCTTATTGGTCTGTAGGGAGAGAGAGAGAGAGAGAGAGAGAGAGGGAGAGAGAGAGAGATGATAATCACGTGAATTCTTTAATACAGGGCATACTTATGAGGTTTTCCAGGGTGATGGAAAGGACTTCTTAAGGCAACGCTTAAACAGTTTTGTAAGTATGGGGTAAGTTCTGGTTAAAGCTTTTTTTTTTTTAAATATAAATTGGAATGCCGTTAGAGCCAGTTGCTTTACTGGAATCCATATTCTTGAATAGATTGGCGACTTCATGCACAGATATGTGTATGTTGCATAGCGTAGTGTGTGTTACTGGAAGAAATACCGGGAGTTTATGAGATTCGTCGCATAGGGTAGAATTAGCTGCAAAGTTCTTGGCAAATAGTTTGGCCTTGTCTGATGCTGACCAGATGACCTATGGTACATTGATAATAGTTGGGATAGAACGCATGCTTCTGTTCAAGATTCCAGTGTTAATTTGCCAAAACTGGTAGGAACCAAGCCGCTTCTCAGGTACTTTGGATTTAACGTACTGAGCATATAGCTCTCTTGTATGTTTTATTACTCTTTTGCGGTGGCTGTTGGCAGTCGTGAAAACAGCTTTAGTCTCAGTGCCTCTATTATTTCGGTAGCTTTGGAAAAAAGTGATTTCTGTGTGCGATGTCAGCAACATATTCTGGGAGAACCATTGCTGGCTGTTAGGTTTTTTATGGAACTTTTGGATGGTATGAAACAGTCTGTGCCTACAATTAACCATTCCGTCAGGTCTTATACTATAGAGGGCACATACTTTTTACACATGGAATGCAGAGGTAGATCAGATATGAATATACAGAAGGTATCCCAGTCAGCCATAGAGTATCGATATTCATCACGGTAGGGGGCTACGTCTGAAGAAGTATTACATTTCATTTTTATCTTAACTAATACAACCGAGTGGTCTCTCTTATTGAATCTGTCCTTAAGTTCATTTAATAAAAATACTCTGACAAAATCTGTCGACTGGGCAGAATCTGACTACTATTAGTATATCGAAGTGATCTGGTATATTTCTGGTCAAGATGTTATTATCAAATTGTAGTAGGGGCTTTCTTGCTAGTAATATTATTCTAGGTTCTAATTCGGAGAAGTTTGATTTATTTTTATCTAGGATGAATGGCTTCTTTAATAGGATAGAAGAAATTGATCAGTAATAGTTTGCAGTCTCAAATGTTATGAAGTTTAACCTTTATTTGTCTTTTAGTTTTAAGAACCTCTTTATAACATTGTCTGATGATTGCCAGAGGGAGAGACTTATTTGCTTTTTTATATTTGGTATTATTCTGTCAAATATATTTTTATTTAATTTTCCTAGATCTGATGTTTAAAGACAATTTTTCGATATTTGTCGTCTGAACAGTCAAACTTTAAAACGATACTGATCTTGTTAAAATCGGTCGCCTCTGTCGAAAGTTTTCGGCAGACATGCAAACATACATACATACATACATACATACATTTATATATTGGTAACATAACATTTTTGACCAAATCCGATTAAAAAGCTTCCCTATCTCTGAACACCCTTATGCAAAATTTCAAATGTTAATGTTTTCTGAGTAATTTGGTAGATACCGCAGAGGTCAATTTATTGCTTACTTTGGCCACTATTATGACCCCTTAACATTTAGTGTTCTGGGCTCATATCAAGTTATTAAGTTAGATCCATATTCAAGGAACCAATATTTAAAATTTCAAGTGTTTTCCCAAATTGGCAGAGGAGTTTGGTAGAGTTCTCAAAAGGTTGGACTTTCACGCTTTAGCAGCCACATTCATGGTCAAAAACGGATCAGAAAGATTTTCCCAAATCTCAGTCCCTGTATATCAAATTTCGAGTCTGTAGATTTTAAATTGACAGAGTTATTGCGTAAGAAAATGTGCACAGACATACACCCAGGCACACACAGACATATTCACTTTCATAGATATATAGGTAGATATGCATTTTACTGCAGCGTGTTGTAGTTCAACCTGTTTAATTGAAATACTTATAAACACAAATAATGCTGCTATACATTTTAGAATCAAACTACAGTTTATATTTTACCAGTTTTGAATAAAAGATACCGTATTTACTCATTTATATATTTCGTTCAATTGTTTAACCTATAACCTTTTGCTATTCATAATTATTTGTTTATTATTCAATCCTGTTTACGTATGCCAAATAATGTTTTCGAGTTATAGTTTTGGAATCGATTTATTTTTTTTCGTATCTCAATATATATATATTCTTTGTATTCAATTAACATGTTTTTAGAATAGCTTTTACTAAAAATTTAAATATTTTGTATAACACTGGCAGTATTTCGATTAGCAACGCTAAAACGTTGATATTTTACGATTAGAGATGCTAAAGGTAGATATTCAAGCTGGTTTTAAGCACATTTGTTGCTGCGGATCTAATTTTCGCCTTCTCGATTTGAAGATGTTGTTTTAATTAAATTTAATTCCATTAAATGTCAAATATAAACAGGTAAATTATAGAGGAATAAAAGGCAACCCCAATAAGTTATAGGTTGTTTAAACAATTACATTCAATAAAGATTTGCGATTTTTGGAAAGATTACAAGAGCGAGATGTCTTTTTTGCGGCATATATATATATATATATATATATATATATATATATATATATATATACACATATACATATATATACATATATATACATATATATATGCATAATCACACACACACATACACACATATATATATACATATATCTATATACACACACATATATTATATCATTATATTTTGATTTAGTCGCATTTTCGTATTTACAAACGCTTCAAAAATCACGTTGGATCTTTGTCCAAAGCATACAACTCTTATTCAGGTTCAGATGCTACTGAAGGATAAGTATTTATGGGTGAACTGTTGTGTTTGGCACAATGACGTAGTAATAGTTTTTATTCGAAATTCGGTAAATTCAATTACATAAAGGGACGCATTATCAACAACTTTTTTCACGTTGGACTTGAAGACGATCATCAACTAGAAACCCGATAAACAAACAGAGTTCGCTAGACAATTAGTTCTATGAAGGAAGCTTCGTTTATAAATCGATATCAAAATTTAATCACGGATAACTAGTAGGAGGAAATATTAATAGTGGTTTATAGTTAGACGAGTGTTTTTTGTCAAAGTTTGACAAAGGGGTACTATTGGATGGAGGCCAGAAAAGCACTTGCTTGGAAAATAACGATAGAGCAGCCCTCTTCAGTGGGGGGGGGGGACTTGCCGTAAAAAGAAAATGCACTCTCGTCGAGTTTACGAAGTCGGCCTTGAATTCTATCAGGGAAGGACAGAGGGTTTCAAGCAGCTGCTTCCAAGATGTGGCAACATTATTCTACCTAAAGACGGATTTGGCACGTATGCAGAGGCATAATTACATGGGCAGTGAGATATCAACTGGACGGAGAGAATGAACCAATTATTTTACTTTGGCAAACAAATTTGATATACGTGTTCCATTTCAGAACAGAAGTAAGGTAAGTTCCAGAACCTTCTAAAGCGGTGAGCTCCTCTAAGATGTGGACCATTAACTTGTCGTTCAATGCAATAAATGAGAAAGATGTAACGATATGTTTATAATGCGCAATATACAAGAAATTTCGAAGAGCTATATCAACTAGTAGGTTTTAGTAAGAAATATTTAATAACAGCGGAAACAAACGCCAGATCTCGTTGTATAATTGCCAAGGGAAATGCAAATACAAGAAATTTAAAAAATGATTTTTTTCTGATTGCCAACTTTTTTTTTCATTATGAAATATTTCTATTCGCTTGTATTTTCAAATTACAGTAAACGCAAATAAAAACATCACAATATTGCATATAAGGCATTGGATGTAATGCGTGTATAGGATATCTTCTATAATATAAATCTCACCTGTTTGTTTAAATACATGCATGTATGTATGCGTGTATGTCTACCTAAAATTTATGAGATAGGCGACGGCTTTTCATCAGAGCGGAAGCGTTTTGAAGCACAACCCTTCAGACAACAATTATCACAAAATTGGCTTAACACATTAAATTTTTACTCTCAACCGGACATTTTTCTATAAGGAGTGGTCGCTCTTACGCCGATATTTTATAAAGTAATCCCCTCTTTTCCATTGACTAGCCTTTATTTAAATCATCGGACCTTCCAGTTTGGCGATAGACGCAACAGCAATACGTCAGTTTTTTTTCACTTTCTTTTCCTCCTCACTGTACGGGTTCGAGCTTGCTTACATACTACCACATTTTTTTTTTGCTCAGCAAACAGCTCCAAACACCCGGGCAATGTTGGGCACGCACACTAGTATTATATACATTGACAATGATGTAAAACTTTCAATGTTCATCGGTAGTAAGTTTAATGTAAGTGATTAGATGTCAATTAAAATTTATAATACGGATCGCGAAACTACTTTCGTCCTGGCATCAACAATAAACTTCTCAAGCATAAGACAATTACACACACACACATATATATGTGTGTATATATATATGTGTATATATATATATATATATATATATATATATATATATATATGTGTGTGTGTATATATATATATATATGTGTGTATATATATATGTGTATATATATGTGGGGGGTATCTGCGTGAAAATGGGCTTATGTTCGTTTTGAAATCT
Organism: Euprymna scolopes; assembly: GCF_053919585.1. NCBI lineage: Eukaryota > Metazoa > Mollusca > Cephalopoda > Sepiida > Sepiolidae > Euprymna > Euprymna scolopes. Next base: position 96,270,838 of record NC_136501.1, on the reverse strand, counting down.
ATTGGTACGAATGATATGTAATGTCCTTTTTGAAATTAGAATTATAATTTGGTTCACCTCCCAAGTGTTAATCTTATTAGAAAGTGTCCGCTCGCCACTCAATCAATGTCATTTTTTCCACACGCTCGCGACGTCCATTTCTCGAAATTATCGATAATCAAAAGTCCACTGAATAAGTTGACTATCAGCGAGATAGATACATTCTCCGCGGATAGATAAAATGTACATCTCAGAAAATACAGTTAATGCCAAATTGTCTGTAATTATACTAGAATTCATCAGGAAATTCGAATATTCAGGAAATGAAAACATTTATAATACGACAGTTCGGAAGTAAACATGATGGGATATATGTACAATTTTGGTTTCACTATAAATGCATGTAAAGATGACGTATAGATGACGAAATGTGCGTACATAGACTGGTTATTTATCTATTTATCTCTCTCTCGCTCTCTCTCTCTCTCTCTCTCTACATATATATATATATATATATATATATATATATATATATACACACATTCAATATGATCAATAGGATAAAAAAAATAGCCACCTAGAAATTCAACATATTACTTTCAAATTTTATTGCGTAATGATAAGGGCTATGACGACAGCATATTCATTTCAGTGTTTTAACTCTCGAGTATATATACGACACAGATACATTTAATCAACCGAGAACAACACGACTCTATATAAACGCGTATTAGATATTAGCGGATACACGCTCGAGAGTCAAAACAATGAAAGGAATATGCTGTTGTCTTAGCCCAAGTAATGATTTTGCTTTACTGCCTGAAAATGTATTGTATGCTATAGTAAAATCAGATGGACTAGCAGTGAAAGAAGAAGCAATAGAAACTTTTCCCATTTCTGCATATAATACTGATACAATTGCTTATGTGGATTTATCGTGTCAGTTTATATTTCTGTTTGAATTCCAGAATAAATTTTAAACTGGGTAAGTGTATATTTTAAGTTAGCACAATAAAGTGTGTTTCCATATTCTTTAAGGAGCAACCAATAAAAGAGTTTAAATAATACACAAATCAATTTTAATGCGAATCATTAGTATTAGCTAACAATTTCTCAAAGGGTGGAGTTTGCGAAACAGTAGCAGGCTTATTCAGTCTTGGACAGACTATGGATACCCACGAAGGGTTCCTTGCGCATGAAATTTTGTTTGTGGCGGGAGGTGCGCAATCTCCAACCACACCTCTCCTAAGACGACATTATTAAATACAAGTGGCAAGTGAAGTACAGGACGACTGGAAACAAATGCAAAGATAAGCGGAGAGCACATACAGCGCTTAGAATTGCGAAATGATCACCCATCTGATACTAACCAGGCTTAATGTTGCTTAACTTGGGTGATCTTACGAGAAACGGTGTGTCAACGCGATTATGCCGTATATGCACTTTGCAAAACGGCATTTCCAAAATCATTTTCTGAAGAGAAACATTTGGATTCACTAATGAATTGAACTAAATAGAAGGTGTCTAATTTACTCTTATATTCCTTAAGTGTTAAAAAAGCAGTTAAATAATAATAAAAAAACTGACGCTTCTGAATAAGTGGGTGTGTTTGAATTAAGACACAGGTATATAATTAAAAAATTGTTGATGAGGCTTTTATTAGCTTCCAAGAGATCTAATGTACAACAGTTTGATGCAGTATGTTAATCGAGATAATACGCATGTGTCTTTTTTGTTTATTAGTTTTATGCCCAAAACATTCCTTTTCTTTCAATCTCTTAAAATCTAATTATTGTTTCAATTTATTAAAGGAAGTTTAAAGAAAAATGTTTCAGTTGATTATAGAAACAAGGGGATATTTAATTATAGTTATCTGTTATCGATTTTCTCCCATAAATATATTTTCGTTTAAATATTATAATTAAACATTGTTCTTAATCATAGGATAAATATATAAAAGACAAAACGAATATTTATTCATTTATCTTAATAAAACAAAACAGTTTTATAGTAAACTATTCAAAGTATCAATTTCTAAACAATATATGCGTTATATATGAACAAACACACCATATATATATATATATATATATATATATATATATATATATATAGCCATCCACATACAGTACTGGTTCACAGCTCATCAATGCGGCTAGACAAGCAACTACCTCAAGCCAGTATATATATATATATATATATATATATATATATATATGTGTGTGTGTGTGTGGGTGTGGGTGTGCGCGTGGGTGTGTGTGTTACTTTATTTGTTTCTGTTTTTGCGATACGTCGAATGAATTCAATTATTTATATTTATTTATACGAACGTGCATGTTTAGCTAAATGCGAGATAGGCATGAATTTTCTCTTTTAACCACTTTGGTGCCAGCAAATGGGAAGCAACATATATACTGTTTTTTACATGTGATTATCCACTGCCATGTGTTTCAGCGATTAAACCAGTTTGATGAGTCTGTACCGACGAAACACTAGTCAATGGATAATTGTATCTTAAAAACAATATATATATATATATATGTGTGTGGGTGTGTGTGTGTGTAAATACATATAAAAATGTTAATTTTTCTGATGACTTTTTAGTAGTAGCAGTTTTTGGTCCTCCGACAAAAGGCGGTTGCACCTGTTAATTCAGTCTTTTATTTTCGTCCGTCGCCTGTTCGCAGTATTCTCAGTAATTACGCATTTGGAATTTTTTGAAAGGTTGCAAAAAAATTAAACATGATATGAGTAATAAAGTAACTGAATCAATTTTCCGGTTGCGCCCGGTAGAGGTAACTTTTCGGGTTTTAATGGCTAAAATGTACACTTTTGTGTCCATTAAAAATATTATGCCTTTGATTTTCATAAAACTTTCTAAAAAGTTGTAACTAACAGATTTCTATACAATTTTTTTTGTCAATACTTCGCGATAACTCTTATGGTGTGCCCGAGAGGCTCTTTTATGGCTAATAAAAAATAATCCATTTTCTGGGCTATTTTACCATATTCGTCCCACATTTTGTGTGTATTTCTATTCTGTAGTTCTGCCTTGTGCTGAATTTAAATTTTTATATGTTAAAGTCTTGGAGACATTTGTGGGTGCATGGTGGAATCAATGATTGACATTTCTTTTATTTTGCATGATGCAGAATTAAATGTACATACGTTGAGGCTTCAAACTGTACTGTTTGTTACTTTTCACCAGGATTTGATGTCCCATGGGAATTATAGGGGCTAAATGGAGGGGGGGCTGAACTTTGTCAGTTTTTTAGTGCATTGTTCACTGTGCACTCACAAAGGACACGCTTTACTCACTTGTTTTCATTTGATGTATTATCGATTATATACCTGATTATTACATGCTTAACCATGTTTTAAACTTATGAACTATATCAGACATTCCTGATTTTCTGGACATTGTTGAGAATTGGCAAGTGGCTATTTTTTAATACATTGTTATAAACTTAAACGAAATATCGAGTTCCTCATTTCTGCGATTGAATTCGTTTCTGATGACGTGAGCATGTTTTCTCACTATGCTGTTATTGCTCCCTAAAAACTTATTTCCAGCTTCTAAAAACTTTTACATATGTGTATTGGACTTATGTCGGATAAGTTTATGGAATGCATTTTTCGCTGGAGCAATAGAAGTTGACAATCAGAGGAGCACAATTGTTAGCGTATGGTTTGATAAAGCACTAACGTGGAGGAACGTTTTCGCCAATTACTGCATTGCCAATTTAGTAGCTTAACTTGCGCAGTTCCATAGGAATAGAAAATATACTTCACCATAAAGCGGCACTGATTTTATCACTGATGGTTCACAATGAGTTTTCTTATTGTGCCTTGTGGTTTGGAATAAAGGATTTTAAACTTCCGGTCGAATGTTTAGGGTGATTTCTACTATTACCATATCGTGATCGGTATTCCTGAGTAAGCTAAGGGCATTGGTTACACAATCGTCGTGAACTGCGGTACGAAATAGATCTAGAAATGAGTATTGCTTGTCTTGTCAATCTCGGAGACGGGTCGAATACGTAACTGTATTTGAAAGGGAATGAAATATAGAGAAGGGATATGTTATACTACCAACTGCGTTCGTGTAATAAGAGAAACCAAAACTATTACTGTGTTGGATATTAAAGTGACTAAACATATTTATTTGCGCGCTGAGATCCAGGAGGTGTGTTTCACGTACGCTGTCAGAGACTTTGCTTAATTTGGTACCGTCCTGTGTCGATGAAGAACGGTAGAGAAAAAATAAAAAGTTACCGCTATGTTGCAGGTGTAGTCCGAAGCATGTGGCGGCCTGGTCGCCTAATTCTAGTTTTGATTATCTAGTCAAGAGGAAGCTGCTTTTAATATGGAATCTAAGTCCGTGCCTATGACTGTCTGACTCCTTACGACGAAGTGGGAGATAAACGGGCATTTCAAAGTGTCTAGAGGGGATGAAGAAATGCCAGTGAGTTTTACTTAGCGCTAAGATATCCGGGGAGTTTATTAGGAGAACTTATTCTCTTAGACGGGTGACGTGAGAGGATCTATGGGTCGATCGGAACACAACGTATTATCCCTGCAACTTGGCCCTAAAAAAAGTTGTCTCTGCGCTCTCGGTAGTCAATATGAATTGAGTTGTTATTCTAGGATATATATCCACTTTAAGGGTATACTCCTCAAAATAAGTGAAAAAGGATTTTAGTATGTTTCCAATTGAATTGTTAATAGAAAAAGGGTGGGAAAATGCATTTAGATTTGCAATTTGATTTGAGTGATTTTAGATAGTTAAAATATAGTTCATACCTGCTTCAAGAAAAGGAAAAAATATTCTCAAAGACATATTAGGATTTAGCAAAAATTAGATGTAGGAACACTGCATATTTAACTAGATAAGAGGCATAATATATATATATATATATATATATGTATATATATATATATATATATATATATATATATATATATTCAATCTATATATCTATAAAAGTGAACATGTCTGTGTGTACATTTCCCTATGCAATAGCTTTCTCAATTTTTAGTTTACAGCCTCGAAATTTGATATAGAGAGTACTGAGATTTGGGAAAATCTTTGTAATCCGTTTGCGGTCAGAAATTTGGCTGTTAAGGGGTAAAGTTAAACGATTTGACCTTTGAGAACTCTACCAAACTCCTCCGCCAACTTTGGGTCTAAACACTTGAAATTTTAGATATAGATTCCTTGGATATGGATCTAACTTAATAACTTGATTTGAGTACAAAAAAATAAAGTTAAAAAAATCATTAAAAAAATTTACCGGTTTTTTTTTGCTCGACATACACCTCCAAACACCCGGACAACGCCGGGATGAATGCTAGTATAGATTAAAGTTACAGTATAACTATGTTTCTAAGTACACTTCAATAAAGCTATAAATGAAAATAATATATAAGATAAGAAAAAAATAAGGATGAATAATATCTTCTCTACAATTCAATAAATGCAGCTTTGTCTGTGTATGAGTGTATTCCTTACAGACTCTTAAACGGCTGAATAGATTTCCCTTCAAATTTACATAACTTCCGTGTATACATCTGGAACTAATCTTAATTAAGTTTTCTCTCAGAAAACTTCCGATTATTACCGATAATCGATAATCGAACTTGTTATTAAAGTTAATGTATTATCAGTAAACCAACTTTTTCCATGTCGTCGCTTAGCAACAATGATAGAACAATGGGCCGTGAAAATTCTACTGTAGATAAGTTGATAGCATGTTTTTGGGTTTTTTGTTCTTTCGAATTGCATGCTCTCTTGCTTGAAACTCTGCATGTAAATGTCTTTATTTACTACCAAAAAGATTATAAGACTTGACAATTGATGTGTCTTTTTTTCGCGGTGTAGTCTGTAAAGAAATGGCTTAAGGTTTTTTTTTTTTCTTCGTTAACTGGAAATAGGTTTATATGAAATACTTTTATAACAGAAACAGTAGCTTCTGTAGAGTGTCCTGTAGAATAACATATATTTTGGACTGCGTTACTCCATGAAAGTATGCGAAGCCTCCTCCCATGCGCTTTCACGGATTTCATGACAATAAATATATAGAAGTGTGAAATATCCGTTGATCAACATTCAATCCCGGGCAACGTCTGGTCTCACTGGTAAACAATATAAATAGCGATATAGACACATTTACAATAGACCCGAACAGATAGAAATTGTACATATTGAATATGCTTTTTTTTTACACAGGAATCACTACTTATCAAGGTCCAGACGAAACTCGAGGATAAGGGTTTATGGGTATACATTAGTCAATGTGATTATAGCGTAGTAAACATAAGTAGTGGGAATTTTGTAAATTGGATTGAATAGGGGGACGGTTTATCAAGAACTTGTTTACGTTGGACTTGAAGACAATCAAATAGAATTGAATGCAGGCTATCAGAAGAGAGTTCTACAGGCGTGCAGTTCTAAGTTATGGAAGTTTGGCGAGGGGGGATACTACTGAAATAAATGTCTCCTGGCTTCCGACGTTAAAAAAATACCATCCTTTTTTAAAAATGGGAAGCAGCTCACTTTATTGTATTTATTTGAATTACAAGAAATGGCTCAAACAAAGATTAAATACAGTACATACAGTTTCAAACATGATGTTAGTGTATTATTACAGAGTTAAACGACTTAAGGTAATGTCTATAACGCAGAACACCTATATACATATGGAGTCAGATTAATTGAAAATTTAAAAAAATAAAACAAAGGTAATTCCCGTTTCTTTGTGTGCCATGTTTTTAATTGTAGGCATTCTGAGAAAACCGGAAGAAAAAGAAAAAAAAAAGAAAGGAAATGATTGTGTAAGCCTGTTTTCTTAACAAATTTTGTCAAAGGGAAAAGAAGGGAAAACACAAAACAAAAAAATGAAGTAAACAATAGTGTAATTAAAAGGGGAGGTGTTTGTACAAAGGCAATATGTTTGCGATGCTTCGAAATTAAAAGATTCCCAGAAAAATAAAATATACGCTTATCCTAACGTTTCGATTTCAGTTTATTATTATTTCCATCGACAGGGAATTAAGACAAGATTAGTTTATGATGGGAAAGGACACCTGTTTTACGCTAGAAGCATGTACGTAACGAGACAAATGGCCACCTTCCATCGATTGAATAGGTTGCCAACCTCTTGGCAAACATTAGCAATTGTTGAGAAGATGTAGAGATATATTTAACAAGAGAAAACGGCTTACAAATAAAGGAAAAATAGAAAGCACCCATTTTATTTATACGAAAGTGATGTTTTGCTACTAGATACGGTTTATATCTTGTTAAATACGGGGAATGCTTTAGACAGAGGATAGGCGTTCACAGTTATAGTAACGCTGCATTTCGTTACCGAAATAGCTTAAGCAAAGGCAGATCGGTATGAGGACGTGTCACATAATACGTTCACACCCCACTTTATAAAATTGTTGTTTCCCGTGCCATATGGCATACTGCTGTTGCCCAAATAGTTTACATTATATCACCGAAGTTTAGCCTGGTCAGTACTTAAATAAATGAAAATCTGGAAGCCGAAAGTGAGGTATGTGTTGTTCGCTTCTGTTGGCATTTTTCCAGTTTTTCTGAAATCTTATTTGCAACTGTTCACAGCCAATACCTGTTGATTTAAGTTGTTGTTAGGGATCGTTTATTCATCACCAAGTAGAGACTAAATATAGGCACGTATGTGTAGAAAACCTTATTCGTACGTTTACCTCTGAAAGTAGGTGTAATCAGCATCACAATCATGTAATACTTATGTAGCAATTAATGATTACATAATTTTATTGAATGAACATTGGATGCCACATGGGAAATCACAAATCGACACTTTTAATGATAGATTACATGTGTGGATGAGAGAGGTAAAATGAAATAGTGAGAATAAACAAAGATATATAGAAAGTTTTCCATCATTTTGTAATCGTTTATTTCCACATGAAAAATAAATAATATTATATTGGATAATACAGTAAGATGTGGTTATAATAGTTACGTTCAAGCAATTAAAACATTTAAAGCACATGCTATTCAACAGAACATTAATGCGAATTTCAATTAATGTATAATCGTAGTTTTGTATTGTTGTTCAATATTTAAAATGGGAAATAATAGGATCTTATAAAGCATTTATGCCGGGGACAGATTATGTGCACTTTGTAGATATGAATCCCTTAAGATTTTAAAATATAATGATATAGAACCATTCTCTTGAACTTAAAAAAACGGGTTTTTTTCGGATGCATTCATAAACGCTGGTTTAGACTTGATAACTTTAAGCCATCATTAAACATAAAATTATGTTTTACTAATCTATCTTCAAATTTTAAATTTATAAATTTATAACTATTATTATTATTATTATTATTATTATTATTATTATTATTATTAATAATAATAATAATACTAATATCTGCTATTTCACCATTGTGTTCTATTTTATTTTATTTTATTATCTATTACACTTTGAATTTATATCTTACTATTTTATTAATGTAAGTCCTATACATATTATGAGTACTATTATATTTTAAAAAATATTATTTTTTTAATAACTTCCAAAAGGATCCATTCATCATAAACACTCAAATATTAAATAATCAGTATTAATCTCCCTTTGAACATGCAAATAATTTATTTTTCTTTTCGAATAAAATTATCGCCATTGTAATAGCAATTTTGCAGCTAATTTATATGTAAAGGCATTAACGATTTTAAATTTTAATAGTGTTTCATAGCGTCTCCTTGGAAAATGTGTATATCAACATCTTCAAGCATTCATAAACTACTTTTACCATCCCAATGAATGCATTGACGATGATAGGTACGAATTTTATAAAGGCGACCCAGTGCAAGGTATTTATATTTTGTTAAAATATTTAATATCTAGATTCTCTTAACCTTCTACCTTGTATCTTATTTTATTTTTTATTTATCCTACATTGTGCATCACAAAAATAACTATTTCCTTAATATTTTAAATATGTTCCAGATACACCTGTCTTACTTAAAAATGCTAGGTTTATTTTGGTGTATTTAGTTAAAAACCCACCACCCAATATTGTTGCTGATGAGGAGACTCTGTTTTCAAAAGCTATATGATTTAATTTTTTTCCGAGACTCAAAGTCTATCACAATAAAAATATCGTTTCCGAAACGATCGTAAAATCTATGGATTTTGTTTGTTCTTCCTTATGAAAACGATTTTTAATTTTTAATTGTAATTATAAATTATCAATCACTTACTTAATATTAAAATAGCTCTAGGATATACATGCATATATAGAGCTTATTATATATCTTCATTACAAAGATCACTGTTTTCGTTTTTTTTATTTTAATTGTAATACTGAGTGCACTAATGCATTGGAAGATACTCTGCTTTTTAGAAACAGAGGAAAGTCTTGCTAATTGAGCAAAAGAGACTTCGACTTCAGAATAAATCTCTTCACGTTTGGGCGTACTTGAGAAGTAAGTACTCTGAATTATGGAGAAATTATGCTGGCAGTTTATCCTTGTTTGATAAAATACGATTTATTCGTTATGTTGCAAAAATACATGAACGCAGTCTTTCCAGGTTGAAGTCAAAACACCAGAACAAATTGCTATATTTAATATTTACAAAAATTGGTTGCTCAACTAGCCCGGATATTTCTATAAACGTCCTTAATATCTCTTCCTCGCAGTTGCCCAACTCGAATTGAATATACTTTTACATTGGTTAGACTTCTGCATTCCCCCTTCTAATCCCAAACGTGAAGAAGCTTATTCTGAATTCGAAGTCTATTTTGATCAAGTAGCAAGATTTTCCCCTGTTTCCGACAGTAAGGTTAGTGACCTTAAGGCGAAACTGAAAGATATTGCTCATTCATATGCAGGTACACCAGTCTCGTTTAGTTAATCCAAATGGCGTAATGAACATTTTCGTGTCATCAAAACACTACGCCAGAATAAATCACTTGCTATCAATAAACCGGACTAAGGTTCTGGTGTTGTTATACTCGACCACCAGTATTATATCAATAAAATGACAATTCTCAATGACACCTCTAAATTTGAACAGCTATTGTATCTATTGAATCTAGATTCCAAAGACGTCTGGTTAAATGAGTGAAGAGTGGAGTTGTTTCTTCCTCCATTTTTTATTTAATCAGACCGGCTGGTTCATTAAGTCCCCGTCTCTATGGTTTACCTAAAACCTATAAGAGTGGGGTACCGTTAAGACCGATATTATCCATGATTGGTCCCGCCCAACATAAAGTAGACAAATGGCTTACTAATATTTTAGAACTAGTTTTGGAAGAGTATAGTTCTTTCTGCATCAAAGATTATTTTTCCTTTACTACATTTATGCAGAATTATACTCAGACTTACACATTTATGTGTTCGTTTGATATTGAAAGCCTATTTACCTGCGTTCCACTCTCAGAGACTATTGATATATGTGCCGATGCCCTTTATCGCAGTCAACTCCCAACTCCCCTATTCCTGAGAATATATTTGTAAAACTTATGCAATTCGCCACCATGTCGGCCGAATTTTGTTTTAATAACATTATGTACAGGCAGATAGATGGTGTGTCGATGGGTTCTCCCCTGGGACCAGCTCTGGTGAATATTTCCCTAGGTTTCCACAAAGAGTCTTTTATCTGGCTTTCAAAAAACAGATGTTTATTTTCGTTATGTTGACGGCACTTTTTTCCTGTTCAACAATGAAACGGAAGCAGATATCTTTTTTGCATCCTTTAATAATATTCACCCAATTGTAAAATTTACTATAGAAAAGGAAAGTAATTCTTCACTTCCTTTTCTAGATGTACTTGTGTGTAAAACCCCTTCCGTTTTCTTGACTTCCATTTATCGTAAACCTACTTTCACTGGTTTTTACACACGTTGGGACTCTTTTTTGCCCCACTAAACAAAAATATAATCTTATCAACACCCTTATCCATAGGGGTTGTATGATATGTTGATAACAAATTAAATGATGAAGTCAAATTTATTACCAAGACTCTTTACAATAATGGGGTTCCATTGCAAATCGTGTAATCTACAATTAAAAATAAACTGTCTAATTTCAATAAAAATATAACAGGCATCTGTCGACAAATGCCCTATCTACCTACGCCTACATTGGCTAGGTAATGTTAGTGAAAGATGTGGCAACCAAATTTCTTCTATCGTACAACAATGTTACTTTGCATCAAATGCCCGTTTGTTTTTTCTTGTAAACCCATTTTGTCTTCAATTCGTAAAGACGTCCCCCCACCATAACAATTCAATTATTTATTTATTTAAATGTAGCCGCGGTATGCGCTACGTCGGGCTGACGTCTCAAAGATTAGATAATAGGGTAAAACACCATGTTCCATCTAAAATTCGAAATGGAAACTACCAACATTCGGACGTTTTGAACAATACCTATGGCTCATCTATAGGAGACAACCTTATGAATAATCGTATTTGCGCTTTGAATTTTAGTGTTGACTTTTTTTCCATCCTTAGTAAATCGCACTCTCTTTATCATCTCAAAATTCTAGAAACTATATATATATTAAGACTCTGAGACCTCTTTGCAAACAAAAAGAGAATCTCTCAGGGCTTACTCTAGTTTCTATTAAATAATCAATCCTCCCTTTTTTATACATATATCCCCCCTACTTTTTCATATCGGATTCATTGCCCCCCCCTTTTCTTTTTAAAACGTAATAAAGCTCGGTTTTAGCTCTGTTAAGCGAGCTTCGAAACCGATCAGCTGACACATTCATCTTTATTTTTTAATTTCACAAGTTAAAATTTAGTCTTTACATAGCCATAATAAATAATAATAATTTTGTACCCCGCAAAACATATTTAAATATATACTTACACATGTATAAATATACATGCATACACATATAGATGTATACACGCATAACTCTCTCACTCTCTCTCTCTATATATATATTGTGTACATATATACATATACATATTTTACATGTATGCATATATCACAGATGTACATATATGGGTACATACACTATTAATACAGAAGTGTATAAATACTGGAAAATGGTCGGATCCTTCTATCGATCCAGTAGATACCTCACTGCTGATGCAATTCTCTATCTATATAAGAGCCAGATACGTCAAAAGATGGAATACTGTTGCCACATATGGGCAGGAGCTGCTAGAAAATACTTGTCCTGCCTTGATAGAGTTCAAAATAGACTTCGTGGTTTGGTGGGAGATGCCCTTTTCTCTTCGCTAAAACCTCTATCTCACAGAAGAGATATTACGAGTTTGTCTCTGCTTTATCGTTATTTTCATGGAAAGTGTTCGACTGAGCTTCAATCTATGGCCCCCCCCCCTCGCCAAACTTTCACAAGAAACACTAGACTAGCTAAAAACATTATCAATAATTTTCCCCAGTCTTTATCTGTGCCTAAACCTAAACATGGATTCCATGATCAAAGCTTCTTTCTTTCGCCTGTGGAATTGTCTTCCGTTTTCCTGCTCTCCAGCTGTCTATAATATGGTTGTCTTCAAGTCCAACGTGAACAAGTTTCCAATGAGCCGTTCCACTTAAGTTAACAAATTTACCGAACTTCCATTACTATCGATTACTATATTGTCCTTTTGACTACTCTACAATCTGTAACCCTTATCCTTGAGTGGCCTATCGACCTTGATACGTGCTGACGCGTATGTAAAAAATACACGCACACACATGTATATATTATACGCGTAACATTCTATGTCTAATCGACACTATCCTCGAATGTCTACAATATCTCTGCTGTCAACGTAAACTGCATGAAGTTTGTTCCACCGAAAGTATACGCATGATTAATGAACCCTCCTCGCTATGTCCAATCTAAAATTTCTGTTACGTCTAATGGTAAACCTTGTTTGAAGTGATGTGCTCTCAAGTAACAATACAAAGTACAGTCCACCAGACAAGAAGATTCGCTGTCCTGGAACACAGTAACAAGATATATTAAGGCATTTTAAGTTGAAATTTAAGAGAGAAAAAAGCATATCCTCAACTTTATTACAATTTTATTGCGAAAGTGTTTCTCTGCAATAACATTTTCGATTATAAATGTATCTCATATAGAGACCAAGTGATAGCTTCTAGATAGGACCAACTCGAGTTCTGAGAACTTTCAATTAAGTAAAATGAAACGCACAGCACCCTAAAAGATACACACACGCACCCACACACACACACACACACATATATATATATATATATATATATATATATATATATATATATATATATATATATATATATATATATATATTATATATGTATATATATTATATATATGTATATATGTATGTATATATTATTATATATATAAATTATATATATTATATTATATATTATATTATATGTACATGTTATATTATATATATATATTATATATATATATATTATATATTATATTATATTTTATTATATATTATGTTATATATATTATATATTATATATATATATTATATTATATTATATATATATTATATTATACATATTATATTATATATATATAAATTATATATATATATTATATATATATATAAATTATATATATAAATTATATATATATATAAATTATATATATACATATTATATATATATAAATTATATATATACATATATATATATATTATATTATATTATATATATATGAATTATATATTATATATATATGAATTATATATTATATTATATATATTATATTATATATATATTATATATATTATATTATATATATATTATATATATATATATATATATATATATATATATATATAATATATATTAATTTATTCTCAGTATGCTTCTACAAAATAGTATTTCCAAGATTTCTAGAATATAAGAGTACTAAAGTGATATGGAGTTGAACATATTACATTGTGTTTAGATATTCCAAATCATTAACTAATTAAACTTGTAAACTATTATTATACGCATCTCTTTATGTTATTATCATAATATATTTATTATAACATTTTATATTTGTTGATTGTTATTTGTTATGTATTAAAAAATCGAATATTGTCTGCCTGTTGTTCGACGGGCTAAGAATGTGAAACTTAACACCAAACAAATTTGCAAAGAAAAAAAAGCATAGAAAAAAATTAAAATTAAACTAAATTACATATTTAGCGCTATGGTGTATTTTCAATTTGTGGTATTTTCCCCAAAGTAATTCTGCGTTCTATTTATCGAAATTGTGTTTTTTTCTCAATCCAAAGGGGTCACTATTTTTTGTTTCATATATATTAGATGGCGATTATTGAAATATTTCAGTAGATTGAAATGGGAGAACGATGAACCTTAGAAATATTATGGCAAATATTAGCTATTAGTTACTCTGCTAATAAGAAATTGAGATATGTTAGACGATTGTATATTAAGACTATTTGCGAATTTCTTTCTATAAAGATACATACTCTAGTTTAAAAATAATTTATTTTAGCAAAGGTAAAACAAAATGGACGATTATTTTGTTTAACTCATATATAAACGGCTATATGACTGTCTGCTTGTCTGTGTATATATATATATTAAACCATATATTCCCCGAAAGCTAATGCCCCAGAACCACCGGCCTCAAATTATTGCATTTTTAAGGACCGTTGCTTTATGGGTAATTAGCTAATTAAATAGTTTTTAAGGAATAAAAAAAGAAGAAAATAGTATACAGTTTGTTTAATTATAATTTGGAATCGGTTCGTGTAATCTTGTTACAGTCGAAACATCACCAGATTTGAATGCTACAATTTCGATTCTTGCTGATAGCACCTAAAAACTATTTTTGTAAATTGGACAAATTAAAATATCATGTTTAACCCACTTTTACACCCGGAAGATCCCCCCTAGTTTATGATTTAATATATGAACACTAAGAAGTAATTTGCGGCAATTTTAAATGACACCTTTTCTTTTATCCAAACCGAAACTATCAATAAGAAAAAATATGAGAAAATGATTAGTACACCTAGCTTGAGTAGGGATCATTACATCTGAAGTCGAATGTACTCCCAGTCATCTCTATATACGGATTATAATAAATATATCTGTTTTAAGTAAAAAAAAAATGACTTGGCAGGTTATATTATTTTCATTGGTTAGCGATACGTATAATGCTACCAAATATTTTTTCATCTTAAACTTTTCTAAGATAAGGGGTTTCCAATTTTCGAAAATGATTTGCCAACCATATAAATAATTTCCATTTCGCCTGTGTGGCGAAAAATGTTCCCCGGTAAAATGTATTTTTTTCATATACAAGAGAAAATACAATAATCAGGTCGTATGTTTTTTTTTAAATTAACAAAATCTATCGGATGACTTTTTGTAGAAATATGTCCAAAATACTTGCTGACATATAAAAAAAATGTGTGACATTTAGTAAAGATATGCGATGAGGTTTCGGAATATACGAGAAAGGAACTCCAACACACAAAAATGTAATTTCGTACAACAGAGTTGAGAAAATCGTTTTTGTCGCAGTCAGCAAAGCATGGGAGTTGTGAATATATAACCATAGTGAACAAAAGAAAATGCAAAAAAATCATTAATGTAAATAATATCCTATACAAGATTTCAGCTATTAAGAGTAAAAACTGTTAATATTATAGGGGATAGTATGTCATATGCTGGAAATTCAGATGCAATTCAAATCAAGTTGAAGCAGTCCTGTTAAAATTTCTAGCAGGTGCTTATAAGTTGATTGGTTAGAAAATATGTTTCCATATATATATATATATATATATATATATATATATATATATATATATATATATATATACAAATGAGATAAGTCACAGATTAGAGGTCGAGTGAAATATACTGTCAGATATTACATTGAGGTAATATTTTCAGCATCATTATAGCCAAAGATTAAAGCTCAATATTTAAAGAAATAGAGCAATATATAAGTTGTATAATAAAAATTTATTCTGTAAATCCAAATATATACATATATTTTTAAGTTAAAACATTTATGGCTTGAAACAAGGAATATATACAGAAAAAATGTTTGTTTTTTAATCAATGGAGTTTTAATAATGACTCATCATCAGAGTCAAGGCAATGAAATAAGAAAATGTTCAGCTATGAATAAACAAGTATTTTGCTTTTCAACACATTTATTTGACATTTTATTTGAATGATGAATAAGAGTCATTTCCTCTGATGATATGTAACCATTATTGAAAATCTATGTATTAAGGAAATAAACATAATTTTTCGCTATATATTCCTTGCTTCAAACTATAAATTCTTTAATTAAATATATGTGTATCTATATTTTTATATACATAGTTTAACTTTAATCTTTCAACTTCATATATATATATATATATATATATATATATATATATATATATATATATATATATATATATACTGCTTTGAAAAAAGAAAAACCAAATGAATTTATTGCAGAGGTCATCGAGTATTTAGAGGTATGCAGAGAAAAAACAAAACAAAAAAATGTCATTTATTTTTTAAATTAGACCCCTATTATGACCCCTTTACCTTTATTGTTTTGGGCTAAAATGAAGTTATTAAGTTAGATGCATGTCCGAGGAAACTATATCTAAAATTTACCGTGGTTTGCACAAAATTGTCGGAGCAGTTGTGTAGAGTTCTCAAAGGTGAAATCGTTTAAATTTCAACCCTTAACAAAAAAATTTCTGGCCGAAAACCGATCAGATAAGTTTTTCCCTACCTCAGTACCCTGTATATCAAATTTCGAGTCTGTAGACTAAAAAATTGACAGAGTTATGGCATAGCGAAATATACATACACGCACAGAAATGTCAATTATATATATATATATATATATATATATATATATATATATATATATATTGGCTACACAAATCACTAAATACTTTTTTAACTGAAGTAAACTATTATTTTGGAGGTTATATATGAAAACACTCGTCATTGCCTGTACCGGGAAGGATATAACTTTAATGAATGCGTCCATGCAGATTACATATTATTATTATAGAAAAAAATATCTATTGAATATTTATCAAACGTAATATAGTAATATCAAAGCTCTCTCCCTCTGGATGTTATTAGATAGAATATACTAAAACATATATTATACTTTATTCCATAGCCTCTGAGCACAACCCACACTATCTCTATCTCTCATATATATATATATATATATATATATATATATATATATATATATATAAAACCTTCTTGCAACCACCTGTATAACCCCAACAACAATGTAAATACAATAAGGAAAACACACCGATAACAACAACAATCGCTCCTGAGAATAATCGTATTCACCTATAGAAAGTGCCTGGGAAGAGTATGGTTGAACGACAGCTTTAGCCGTATTTTTTACCACATGACAGCATAAACTATAAGACAGCTCGGCAAATGGAAAAGATATACAGAAAAATCTGCAAAAATGACTGTCGTGTTGCATCAGACGTGCTTGAATAATGGCTTGTTGCCAATATCTATCTAACAAATTGTTAATCTATCTCTCTCTTTCTCTCATATATATATATATATATATATATATATATATATATATATATATACATATATACACACAAATGAGATAAGTCACAGATTAGAGGTCAAGTGACATATACTGTCAGATATTACATTAAGATAATATTTTCAGCATCATTATAGCCAAAGATTAAAGCTCAATATTTAAAGAAATAGAGCAATATACAAGTTGTATAATAAAAATTTATTCTGTAAATCCAAATATATACACATATGTGTAAGTAAAAAAAAAATGATTTGAAACAGGAATATATACAGAAAAAGTATGTTTTTTAATCCATGGATTTTTAATAATGACTCATCATCAGAGCCAAGGCAATGAAATAAGAAAAATGTTCAGCTATGAATAAACAAGTATTTTGCTTTTCAACACATTTATTGGACATTTTATTTGAATGATGAATAAGAGTCATTTCCTCTGATGAAGTATTTTTTTTAAAATAATATTTGAACATATAAAATCTAATATATATATATATATATATATATATATATATATATATATATATATATATGTGTGTGTGTGGGGGGGGGTGAGAGAGAGAAATTACGTATCATCCCTTTTAAAAAGATCTGATCGTGGATGGCTGAAGAGAAGAAGAAGGCCAACATCATTTTATAATTGTATAAATATATGTGTGTATATATATATATGTATATATATATATGTATATATATATATATAGAGAGAGATGTCTCTATCTATTTCTCTATCTCTCTCTCATATATATATATATATATATATATATATATATATATATATATATATATATATATACATATATAATTATTTGTTCATATATACAGAGCTATAAATGAATTCATATGTGTGCACCCGAGTGTGATTGATTTATGTTGAATTCCGATTTAATTTACGGGTGATATATTATTTTTATTATATCTGTTAACGTTTAATATCTACGTTAGAGGTTTCAATATCTAGTCAGCGTGATATATTAAAGAAATCTGGCCTCATCCAGATAAGAGCATGTAGTATTTTCTATACATTATTGATAATTTGGATTCTGATTTTATGTAAATTAGAGGTGATAAAACAAAGCTTCAAATTACAATAGCTGTAGCCTATTGTAATATTTGGCTATATTTAAACAATTTATACAAAGTGCTTTTTGTACATAGCTATTCGAGGGAGATGAATAAACATTAATTAAACAATTATAATTTCTATCTCTTTTAAATTGTATACAAGTATATAATACTGTAATACACACACATACATTATATATATATATATACATATTATACATTCAAAAATTTAAGACTACTAAAAATCTATTTTTAAAAAAATAAGGATAGATTTGACACTCTTCCGACTTTAGGTTACTAATTCTACAATCAAAAATTGTATAGAAGCAAAAAGTTACATTTAAAAAATGTTATTTTAAAATTTGCATATTGTTAAACACATTTTTAGTGGTCTTAAATTTTAGATCGGCAGTGTATAAAGCAGTATGTTTATTCACCGTATAACCTGTTTATATATATATATATATATATATATATATATATATATATATATATATGCGTATCTATGTATACTACTATAAATTTAGTGTCATATTAAAAAAAAAAATTAATTCTTTTAAATAAAAAATGCAAGTGTATATAAGAGTGGTGAAATTGCATTATTCTATATTTTTTATACTCTTTAAATATTCATTAAAATTAATTACCTTTTATTTTTGTCGGTATTCTTGTGAGATGATCCCTTTTAGTAAAATATTACGTGTAATTATATTCATGCAGATATTGTACATGAGTTACACTTCTTTAATATTTGCGTATGAACAAATCTCTATCCATAGATATTTATATACGCAGATATATATTTGTTTGAAAAATCGCCTACAAAACTCGTTTGCCAGCAATTCTACAAAACATGAAACTTAATATGTAGCGCAATCCAACCTTTGCTAAAGCTTATATTTTAATTTCAGCCGGGAAAAATTACTGCAAACGTGTAAAAATAAGGAAGTGGAATTTGCCAAATGAATTCTAACTACATCAGTGCGAATATGCATGCGTAACGCAATAGCTATTTTTCATGATTTAACTTAAAGCTTGTAGCAAACATGTTTTAAGGTGAAAGGAAAAGGTAAATCGTAAGCCAAAACTTTTGATTTCTATTCTCGGTGGTGTCGCACGGGAATTAAAAAAAAAACTTTTATAGACTTACTATATAGTTGGGCCAATATAATCTATATAATTGTATAACTTCAATGACTTTGTAACGAGTATTGTAACCCATCATCCGATTTACGACTTCCGGTTGCGCATGCGTACATAATCAACGCAACAATAAAACGTATTGTTTTACTGTGTAGGTTTTCATGTCACAATTATTTTTTTCTTTACGTTTAAATACAAAAATATATCAACATTTGAATTTACCTTTAAGTATTATGGTATCTGAGTACTGTATGCCGAAAGTGGACCCTGCGCAAACATTGGTATATTTAGCCATAAAATCTGTTTCATGCATTTTTTTAAGCCATAGAAAATGCCAAATTGATTTTAAACTCCAAAGTAATCGAGCTTGTTTTCTGTTTTGACTTTTTTCCCTTGATTCAATTTTATTCATACGTTTATTTTGTGCTTGTTTTTATTTTATTTTAAATTTATTTTTTTATTTTTTAATGCATTTTAAATTTATTTTTTATTTCATTTCAAATTTGTTATTTTATTTCATTTTAAATTCATTTTTTATTTTATTTTCCTTACTAAATATTTTCTTACATTCATTTATAATATAAAAATGATTACACAACTATTTGACTTTTTTCCCTTGATTCAATTTTATTCATACTTTTATTTTGTGCTTGTTTTTATTTTATTTTAAATTTATTTTTTTATTTTTTAATGCATTTTAAATTTATTTTTTATTTCATTTCAAATGTGTTATTTTATTTCATTTTAAATTCATTTTTTATTTTATTTTCCTTACTAAATATTTTTCTTACATTCATTTATAATATAAAAATGATTACACAACTATTTGACTTTTTTCCCTTGATTAAATTTTATTCGTACGTATATTTTGTGCTTGTTTTTATTTTATTTTAAATTTATTTTTTATTTTTAATGCATTTTAAATTTATTTTTTATTTCATTTCAAATGTGTTATTTTATTTCATTTTAAATTCATTTTTATTTTATTTTCCTTACTAAATATTTTTCTTACATTCATTTATAATATAAAAATGATTACACAACTATAATGCTTTTTTCCCTTGATTAAATTTTATTCATACGTTTATTTTGTGCTTGTTTTTATTTTATTTTAAATTCATTTTTTATCTTTTTTAATGCATTTTAAATTTACTTTTTATTTCATTTAAAATTTGTTATTTTATTTCATTTTAAATTCATTTTTATTTTATTTTCCTTACTAAGTATTTTTTCTTACATTCATTTATAATATAAAAATGATTACACAACTATTTGACTTTTTTCCCTTGATTCAATTTTATTCATACTTTTATTTTGTGCTTGTTTTTATATTATTTTAAATGTATTTTTTAATTTTTAATTCATTTTAAATTTATTTTTTATTTCATTTCAAATTTGTTATTTTATTTCATTTTAAATTCATTTTTATTTTATTTTCCTTACTAAGTATTTTTTCTTACATTTATTTATAATATAAAAATGATTACACAACTATTTGACTTTTTTCCCTTGATTCAATTTTATTCATACTTTCATGTTGTGCTTGTTTTTATTTTATTTTAAATTTATTTTTTAATTTTTAATTCATTTTAAATTTATTTTTTATTTCATTTCAAATTTGTTATTTTATTTCATTTTAAATTCATTTTTATTTTATTTTCCTTACTAAGTATTTTTTCTTACATTCATTTATAATATAAAAATGATTACACAACTATTTGACTTTTTTCCCTTGATTCAATTTTATTCATACTTTTATTTTGTGCTTGTTTTTATATTATTTTAAATGTATTTTTTTATTTTTAATTCATTTAAAATTTAGTTTTTATTTCATTTCAAATTTGTTATTTTATTTCATTTTAAATTCATTTTTATTTTATTTTCCTTACTTTTTTCTTACATTCATTTATAATATAAAAATGATTACGCAACTATTTGAGAGGACAAAAGACGTTGATTCTTCTAATAATTTCTTCAAAGAACGAAAAATACTTACATCTACGATACAATGTAGTGTTTGACATCAGAAGATGCCTCTCATAAAGCATGGTGAGACGAAAATTTTTCGGTGCAAAATTCAAAAGGCTTGGAAGACATCCATTAAAAAAGTATCTTTTTTTTAGAAACCTCAAATTTACCTGTACAAGGATTTATAAAAATCTTGTATGTCTGGTCGCGACGGATCACTGGTTTTGTCGGTGCTAATCTATGCGAATTAAATGTGACTACCATTTATCAATTTAGTATTTACTTAGTTTCAATGTTTTTTCTTTTTGTCTGAAAATGTATTTTATGACTAAATAGACCAATGTTTTCGTGGGATCATCACGCATGATCACGTGCCGGTATCTTTTCAGTGCATATTTAACTATAAGTATGGCAAACCACTTATAATTAAATGGCCGTAAGTTATTTTTTTTTAAATTAATCAATTATAATAAACAGAACGACTCATAGAAATCCATCTATATTCTTTTTCATTTTAATATACTTATTTAACAAAAACTACTTTTCTTACGTCACAAGTGTCATACTCATACATAAATTCCATAGCTAATACAACATACTAACCCAATGTTTCACGGGTTTTCTATTATAATTATAAATACGAGATCTACATTTATATAAATATAATGTTTAACCGTTTCCATGGCGGGGCAGCGCCAGGAGAAATGCTAGGATTAATATAAAAGTAAAAATGTGTTTGAGGATACTTATCAACATATTTATGATATCAACGAATTTATGATTTGTAAACTTGAAATTTAGTATATCGCGTATTAAAACATGTTGAAAACATTCAATAGGTTTTTCTCTATAAGAAGTGGCTACTAAGCTGTCAAAATTGGCAATTTTTATCGTAAGAGTCGTTGATTTTTATCTGTTCGAAACTGGTTCTACGATTACGCACGCGCAGTCGAGAAAAAATGAGAGTTTCTTTATGTAAGAACAAGATTTTGTAAAACAATTTTAAATGTCGTCTCAAGCTGGTGTAATGCTTAGCGTACTTACCTGTGTGTTTTTGTATGGATTCTCGCGGGGGGGGGGGGCAAGCTCATATTAAGCTATCATTTAGTATATTTCATAGCCAAATATTATCACCTTCCGGGTTTGAACCACATGCTCCCAGGTTCAGGAACCGCCGCCAATAATTTTTGATGTAGTTAAATAGTTATGAATTATATATATATATATATATATATATATATATATATATATATGCAACAATAAAAGAAATCGAACATAAATTTACGAATAATAATAAATAAATAGTTCAGTTCGTGCAATATCTCTCCTCTACAAATATATAAACGCAACCTTGTCTGTGTGTGAGTTCGTTTCTTAAAGATTCCTAAACGGCTGATTAGATTTTATTCAAAATTTAAAGAACTATAGTGCATATGTCTTGGAGTGATCGTAATTTATTTTAATCGAATAAGAACCCCGATAATCGATAATCGAAACCGTTACTTTTATTTATCTATCATCGGTAAGGACATGTGTTCCATGTCTTCGCTTAGCAACAACGAAAGTACAACGGATGGTTAAAATACCACTGCGGGAAAATTGATAGCGGATTTGGAGGGGGGGCGTCGTTTGTTTTAGTGTATTTTTTTACATGGCGTGGTCTGTAGGTTCAAACCCCACACGTAAATATTTTAATATATTTTTTCGGTAAATTGATAAAGATTATTAATAAGATTTGAATATTTACGTGTCCGTATATTTTTTAAATATCTATTATTATTATAATGTAAAACTGGAGTATTAGAATACTTTAATTAAACTTTAAAAATTGGCCAGCAACTATCGTAAAGAAATTTCACAACGGTCTACACAGTTTTACCGGAAATGGTATTCAGAGGTTTCTTATATTTCTGTTTAACAAAACATAGGTCCAACAACCATGTACAAGTCGTATGTCCATAAACATAAGATAAGGAATTTATGACACAATTGAATATCTGTAGAACAAGAAAAGTATAGAACTATACAATTACATAAATTCTTTCAACTAATTGATTGTAGATGTTGATCCTGTAGTTTCTATCGCGTACAGTTACAGAAATAATGACCCCCAAAATAATCAGCAAAGTAGTTCTTTTAAGCTGGAATAATCGCTGCTGAGTTGATTAATCAGAATAAAATTGATTGTTGCTGACATGTTTCATCGCCGATGCGCGGGTTACATTGATCACTAAGGTGGCAATAAAGACTGCATTTACTAAAATCATTTTAGGATTACAAAAATAAATATGAAAATATTGATCGGGATCAAAATAAGCATAAAAAAGGCATCAAAAGAAACCCTGAGCAAGACCGGGGAATACTCCTAGTAGGAAAGGAAACTACTTTGATAAAAAAGAAATAATGAAAACATAATGACATAAAATTGTAAAGAATTTGTCTACTTACTTTGTGGACACATTTCCCGGCAAGCTTCAATTTCAAACATTTTTATAATAGCAATCCATTTAAAACATTTTCGTGTTCATAATTTCAGATATGTCTTTTAGATTAATATCAGGATATGAGCAGCGAATCCATGAAATATATTCTCTTTTAGACATTTTCCTCAAGTGATGTTTGAGTCTTCTTGTTCGATTGTATACTTATATAATATATTTAAACATTGACCTTTATATATATATTTTAAATAAGTGTCTTTCTTAAGTATCCTCTTTTCTTCTTAAATCCATTTTTAATGGTGTAAAATCCTATTTTATTTATTGCGCTTTGTGCGTCTGACAATAATTTTTCTCTTTAATTTTATTCATTTGTAAGTCCATTGGGTCCACAAGGACATTTATGCATTTTACTGTTTATTTACTTCTCTTCAGTGCCAGTATAAATACTTATTTTTCTAAAACACATTTTCTTGTTTTTTTTTTCTATCTTACAAAATTTTTCTGTAGTTTGCAATTCCAATGTGCCGATGACAATGATAGTAAATATGGTTCATCACATAATTTAGAAACGATCATATATCGTATAATCATGGAAGGTAATATAATAATCATAATAATAATTTAATAATATTACTAATAATAATTCATAAAAAATATAACAAATAGTACATTATCCGCGTCAAAAGGCTGGTCATACTTTAGGAGATTTGACGAGCATGTTGCTTGCGCGATCCCAATCATCATTATTTTAAACGATTAGTCTGAAGAGATATGCAAGTCTCTCGCCACCGTCCGTTTGATGGCTACTTCACAAGGAAAATCGCAGAATAAATCCAAAACTGAAAACTGACAGCAAATCAGGGTGAACGTACTGAAAAGCGAACGTGTCTTTCATTGTATGTGCGCATAAGTACGATACCATAATGCCTTTTATATAGGAAGAGAGAAACATGTCGAATAGTTTCCGTCTTTGACGCATATACGTGTGTACGTGCGCCACTACAATGTATGCACATTCATGTGAATAGATGAGTTAAGGTCATTCAATTCCAAACTGAAGTAGGTAATATTCTCGTCCTAGATTAAAAGTGAGGAATAAAATAAAAATTTACACATATATGATATAATATATTGTATTTCCCCGCCTTTCCCTTTCTTTATAGAAATCCCTATATGCATAACTATATGTACACACATATATCTGTTATATATATATATATATATATATATATATATATATACATATACACATATACGCATATACATACATGTATTTATATACCTACATACATATATAGATGTGTTTTGCATACACGAATACATATGTATGTGCGTTACATACACACATGCATATATATATATATATATATATATATATGCGTGTGTGTGTGTGTGAACGAAACTTGAGAATGGCTTTTTAATCATGTGAATTTCTTAACGTGTAATCTATCTCTCTTGTATATATGTATATATATATATATTGAGAGAGAGAGAGAAGGGGAGAGAGAGGTGTAGGGAGAGGTATATGCTATATACATATATTCACATGTGTACATGTCTCTCTCCATATATATATATATATATATATATATATATATACATATATATATATTTGTATGTGTGTGTGTGTTTGAACGAAACATGCGGAAGGCTTTTTTAATCATGCGCATTCATCAATATGGTTGACAGGAAAGGGAATCGTCTAAATGAGATTATAAACAATGTCTTTGAGCGCTATCAAAACCTATTTCCATTTTTGGAGCGAATCTGACAGCATTCGCTTCTTTACGAATGAATTGGAAATGAAAACTTCGGCATGCTAAGCGGAACCCATCAATGTAAAACGGTGTAGACATACTTTTAACAACTGACGACTACAACCGTTTTCATCGATTATCGCCAGCATCTCACTCCCATTACATATTCGACGCCTTCTGTCGTGACGAAAGAGAAGACGTCAGTGTGCAAGTATGGCGGGAAGGGGCTGTTGAGGTTCTCATTAACCTAAGTGATCAAAACGAGACATTCTTGCAATATCATGGTAGCAATCCACAAATTTGAACGACAAGAAAGAAAAATGCGTCGTTCGTGGGTTAAAAGCGAAGTAATATTTAATGGAAATCCTTTTAACCTGATTGAGATAAACTAGTGCTTCGCTTGATTTTTTTTCTTATTTTACATCTCAACCATTTTCGGATTAAATAATAAACGTCGATTAATACTAATCCTAATTTAAAAGAAAAATAATCAATCGATAATCTAATAATATATTATAATATATAATATAAATCTCACATTTGCGTGTAAATAAATGTATGTATGTATATATGTATATCAAATCTTTTCGACTGAGAGCATAGATTTTCTCGGGATTGGTATTCTTTTAAAAGCTCGACCGTTCGGACGACAAATATCGAAATATTAGCTAAAAATTGCAATTCCTTCACCCTCAACCGGGTATGTTTCTACAACGAGGGGCTAGCTTTTTCGCATATATTTTCAAAAGTCATCCCCTCTCTCGATTGACTAGGCTTAATTTTAACCTACACTTCTTCCGGTTTGGCGAGAGATGCAACGGCAAATACGTCACGTCACTTTTTTTCAAGGTCTTCCCCCCTCGTTGTACGGGTTCGAACCTACGTACCTACCATGTTCTTTTTCTTTAGCTAAACACACACCTCCAAACACCCAGGGAACGCCCTCCACCCAGGCTAGTAAATTATAAATCGCACAGGTATTTCCTGATTGCAGGTAAAACATGCGTTGGTAACGCTCCAACAATTTCTGAGCTTGTTTACAGATATTTTAAGAGAAATGTGCTAGGATAAACTCATCGCACTTGTGCCCCATTTGACGTACAACCCCCCCAACTAAGAGGACAAGCAGTGAATTCTTACTTCTTTATAGCTTTGTACACATAATTTTTTAATCTTTTAACCTAATAGTTTCGTCCCTTAGACTACTAAACTTTTGAATTGTCTCACTATTGTATTCTCTTTCTCAGTGTCCAACAAGTGGAATATTGTATGTAATGTAAGAATACACCTCGCTGCTCCAGTTCACGAGTTCCATATTATACACACTCTCTCTGGTCCTGTGGAGCAAGATCCTTCGAATGTCACAGGTGAGAGGGTTTACGCATGTGTTAGGACGATACAAAGTATAATGCAAGGGGAGTGATTCTTTACTTCTTTGTAAAAGTGCCTCTCCTTTTCCAAGTCATAAATTTTAAATTCTCGCGACTTCTCGCGAGATCAACGACCGGAAGTAGAGAGTGGACGCAAAGCAGAGTGACTTTCAAAAGCGAGAACTAAGTATATTTTCCCGTTCGTTCCGTTACACTATTTGCACGTTTTATGTGCTATGTTTTAATTGTCGTTACGTTTGTGTATTTCTTCATGATAAACGGATATCGCCACGTAACACCCAGTGATGTTATTTGTACATAATTATTCCATTCGTTCATTATGTGCTGAGAAGGTACCCATGTGAATATTGGACGACCTGCTATATGATCTGTTATATGGCATTGACCTAATGCATCAAACTATATATTAGTATACATATATACATTACTCCGTTTTCGTAATATAATTATGTGATTTATTTATAATTATTCATATACACACCCTTAGCTCGTTTTTAACGATGTATATATCTTACAGAGCATATAACTAGGTACCACAAAAACTATCTTATAGTAAGCATTGTGATGTAGTAAATTATAAAAGCCCAGATATTAAGAAAACAACATATACTACTAGGCATTTTCTTTTATGTGTTAAGTCTCTGAAACCATCTTTCGTTTTAGTATTCTTAGAATGTTGTATATTGTGAATTATTTATTTCTCAATTCAAATGATCACATTCTTCTAAGCTTTTTTATTATCTATTGTTTTCTAATCGTTTTCTTTACTGTTTTTGGCTTCGTCATATTTATGTAGTTTTAATAGTTCATTAGCGTATGTTTAATTGCTCTGATTCACGGAAGGACATCTGGTAATGATAAACAAATAAAAAAACATATCTTTTTACGAGGTGCATGTTTCACTTTGCGTGAATCCAATCCGCGATTGTTTTGTTTTTGCTTTTTTTTTTACCGTAAATTGTTAGGGTAATGTTTTTTGGACATTGTTGAAAAAAATTTTTTTACTAAAATTGAAAGTTCATTTATTTATTTTTTTCTTTACAGAAGTTGTATTTATATAAGAAAATATGGTGCTCATACGGAAATACTAACGTTATTATTAAAAAAAACATTCTAAACATGGGATCAGTAAGTACATTAGAACCGAAAATATGAATGCTTTTTCTTTAAAGAAATTGTAAGGTGAAATACAGAGAAGGTTCTACCATGAAAACCGTTATTTTTTCAGCCATTTTTACTATGGGGAGGGGATGGTGCTTTGTTACTATTCTACGCTTTCAACTTAAAAGTTATTAAAAACACAAAAAGGTAAATTTTCACATTAGGTCCAGCTGCACAATTTTTAACATGGGTAGGCTGGGGGTGTTTATTCCGAAAGCCGTTTTTAACATGGGGAGTTTGGGGTGTTTATTAATGGTCGCATAATACAGGTTTTTATATCTCGAAAACTTCTTACCTCTTCGAATTTTAAATGAGATTTTCTGATGAAACCAAGTAGAAAATTGTAAAAAGTAGTCATTTTAAAGAAACCTGTGCAGGTGGACCTATTGTACCCTCCAAAAACATATCGTGAAATTAAATTTTTTTTTGGAAAAACTATTTTTAAATAGTCTGGTACAAAAATTTAAAATAGACAGAAAATACCAACTTCGAGTTTGTACTTACGACGATTTGAAAAAAAAATTGTCAAAAAACGAATGTACAACAAGTAAATGTTTTGACATGCAAGATAATTTACTTTCCTACAAATTTGGATAATATTTTAGTGGTTTTCTTTAATGAATGTGATTATTCGGCTCGAAAAACACAGCGTTTACCGCTTTTTTTTTTTTTTGAAAATTACAAATGCCGGAAGAGTCTGTGTTAAACATGTTAAGTTTGGGAAATGAGTTAAAACAAAAAGAAAATATAAAAAATATTGTACAAAACAAGAAATATCTCTCAGCCTATGTCACGGAAAAATATACTGAGTGAGTACCTTACACTATTATTGGTATTTTTTTTGTTTAACTCATTGTCCTAAACGTAACGTGTTCAACACCGTCTGCCTCCATTTTAATGTTTTCAAATATACCGATAAACACTAAATGTTTTCGAAGTCATGAAACAGTTTACATTAAATACAAACAATAAAAGATTATCATTCTTTTCATAACATTTATTTGTTATATATTTATTTCTCGACAACTTTTTCGTACCTGTGTTTAGTAATATAATGTTTTATTTAATGCACCGTTTAGCCGCCTCAAGAATAGTGTTTATCGGTGTATTTGAAAGATGCAAATGATGGCAGTCACTCTTGATTTGTTAAGTTTGGGAAAATGAGTAAAAAATGAAAAAAAAACTATACAAAATACTGACATACAACGATTTGACGACTGGAATTAAAATATTTCATTTTCTTTTTACTCGATAAGTAAAAAAAAATCCTTTTTTTAAAATGTAATTCTTTTTTCCCCAATTTTTTTATTTTTTTTATTTTTCTTGTTATATCAGGCAAACAAAGAAATGCTCGCCATAAGGTGCGTTTGAGTTTAAAAATAAGAGTCGAAGAACCTTAACAAAACGATTTTTGTTGTAAAAATCATTTTATAGTAGATGTACATGTTTTTCTTTGTTTTGTTTTTTTTGATAGTTTTTTCTATATAAAAAAATATGAACTTTTTTATTATTAAAACTATAAATGCTTAGGTGAAAGTAAAGTTTTTCTTTAACAAACTTCACGGTACATATGTATGTTTGTTACCTGCTGAAATAAAACTATTTTATTTTATTTTCAGGCATTCTTACCATGGAGAGCAGAGTGTGTTTTGTAACTGTTCTGTGCTTTCAACTAATGAGTTTTTTTTTTATTATTAAAAAAAGATATCATGAGATTATGAAAAAGAAAATATAATTATAAAAGTTTAATTTAATATGAAAAAAGGCGGAGACGTTGTAGCACGTTCCTATTTGGTAATAATATCCGAGTAAGATTCGATTGTTTTGTTTTTTTATTTTTTTATCGTTAAATGTTAAGTTAAAGTTGTTTTTTGTTTCTTTTTAGGAAAACATTTTAACAAAATAGAAAGTACACTTTTTTACAGCAGTTGTTTTTATGAGAAAATATGAATGTATTTTCTTTATTAAATAAATTATTAGCTGAACTACAGAGAAGTTTCTTCCAAGAATACCGTTATTTTTCAGCCGTTCTTACCATGGGGAGGGGATGGAGTTTTGTAACCATGCTGTGCTTTTATCGAACATATTATTATAAAAAAAAAACAAAAGGTAAATTTTCACAGTAGGTCCACCCGCACAAGTTTTAACATGGTAGACACAAGAAAGACGACACGCGACACAATTGTAACATATATAAAGCATCCCTCCCTATGCAATCCGAAATTTATGAGCATTCATAAATTTCAGAAATCCCTAATTTTCCGTGGATGGTGCGTCAACCGGCCGTCAACTACCAATGCCTCCATGCTCTTCGTTCGGTCAGGAACTGAGTGAAGCAAGTTATTTTTCCACCAGACCCTTGGTAGATTGGTATACTGCTTCAAATACCAGAGAGGGTAATCATCCTCGCCGTCCATCGAGGCAGTGACGTCATGATTTCAGTTACTGGATTTACGCTCTCTTTGGCAACCAGTATATTATTTTTTTTAACAAAGCCGGATTTTCCGTTAGTTTATCACGCCGACCTAGACGTATTTCACTAAGCCGGATTTTACGTGAATTCATCACGCCGACCTATACGTTTTTTTTATTTAGTCTTTTTTTTTCTTACACGGTGGTCACCACTTATCAAGGTCCGGAAACAACTCAGGGATAAAGGTTATTGCAAGTAGAGTACGTTAGTGTGGAGATTTAATGAAGTGTTTACATAAGAGGGCGGTTCATTAGGAATTTGTTAACGTTGGACTTAAAGACATCTAAGTTGTAGTTAGGTGAGAAGCAGGCAGACGGAACAGAGTTCCACAGGCGTCCAGTTGTAAGAAAGAAGCTTTGTTCATTGAGTCTACGTTTTGATTAAGGCACAGATAAAGAATGGGGGAAATTTTCCACAGTGGATTCAGCTAGACGGGTGTTTTTTTTGTGAAGGATTGGGAGGGGGGACCAGAGATTGAAGCTCAGACGAGCCCCTGCCATGAAAATAACGATAAAACAAGGATATGCTCGAAACGTCTCTTCTGTGGGAGAGAGGTGGCAGGGTAGAGAAAAGCGCATCTCCCCCACTAAGCCACGTCTATTTTGTACTCTGTCAATGCAGGATAGGCTATTTTTTGCAGCTCCTGCCCAGATATGGCAGCAGTATTCCATCCTTGGACGTACTTGGCTTTTATATAGATAGAGAATTGCATCAGTAGTGAGATATCTTCTACATAACATTATTTCCGTAACTGGATTTACGCTCCCTTCAGCAACCAGTATGATGTATTTTATCCAAGTCGGGTTACGTGACATCATCACGTCGACCTATATGTATTTCAAGTGATGTCAGTAACTGGATTTACGCTCTCTTCAGCTGCCATTATAATGTATTTTATATAAGTCGGGGTTACGTGACCTCATTACGCCGACCTATATGGATTTAGTTAAACCTCGGTCTTCAGAGGTTCTAATCCAATTTACTTCTGTTAGAGCAAGGAGTCTACCGCCGAACGACAAAAAAAAAACTATGCACCACGGAATATTTATTAATTATATAAAGAATTAATTAAACAAGCGCACTCAGTGTTCATGCCTTGGAATACTCAATTAAAGCAAAATAATTTCCAAAAATAAACAATTCAGAAACCTGGTATAAATTAAATCAATTAAATAGGGTGTTAACATTTTTTTTTCTTAAAAAAGAAAACATTTAAAAAAAAAATCATTTCAGAGCACCTCGGTCCCAATTAGAATTTGTTTACACAATCTAAACACATTTCAAGTTATTACATTCATAATTAATTTTTCGCCCAAATTCCATTTTTCAAAACATGATTCACAAAAGATCATTAAAATTTCATTCCAAAATTTAACAATTATTTTAAGTGTTTTGGTTCATCGTTAAAATCAATTTTTCTTCCCAAAGGGCCATTAAAAATTTCGAATTCATGTAAGTTACCTTCTTTCCAAAGTAATTCATTTATTGTTTTAAAAACAATCTTTTCAGACGATCATAAATCTAAAATCGACTTACTTTTTACAATGAAATTCAAAAATTATTTCAAACCTTGTTTCATTATAAAAATTAATCTTCTTAAAAGATCATAGAAAATTCATGTGGAATCAATTTACCCTTCACAACGAGATTCAGAGACATCCCAAATTTTTAATTTCGTAATTATTATTTTTTTTTAAATTCAGTGTACATTTAAAGTTATTAAATGTTTTGTTAAAAATCATTCCTTCTTATAGACCATCATCAAGGTCATTTCGAATTCAGAAACTTTTCACGTTCATTAACTTTTTTTTCCAAAGTAATTCGTTTATTATTTAAATCAGATCACGCACAAAGAGTATTTCGAATTAATAAACTCCCGTCACACCTGGGAGTTACATTAGTACCTATGTACTATGCCTCCGCACGGGACAGAGTTAGACACGAGGGTTGTGTTTTACATTAGTAAACGACCACTTCTGTATAGTTAACAGCTTGAGAAAATTAAAGTTTCAATAAAAGAGAGATCTTTCTAGACTGAGGATTTTTTCTTAAAAATTAATTCAATTATTGGTAAATACTCCTCAGTCAATATTTCAGGGACCTCTATCATACGATCAAATTTCAAATAACCATTCAACTAAAGAATTCGCTCGGATTCTTACAAATTCCTTAAAAAATCATCTAGAATTCAGGAAAATTTCGTTCGTTAGTCAATTAATTTTTACTTAGAAATTATTAAAACATTCAGAGAATATTCAGAAGATAATTGCATAATTTTTCTTTAAAAAAAACTATGCAAATTTCAGAGAACTCTTAAAAAATTAACGTAATCGTACAACAGTAGGCTTTTACAGATACTCGAAGATTTCAGCTCTTGTTAGACTAATAAAAACAATAGGGAACATCATTTAATATAATTAAAGGAAGAATAAATATTTTTGCTCCTTACACTTGGTAGAAAATTAAAATAAAATCCAAGTTAATACGTTATTATATGCCCTCTTGCAACCAGGGGTTTAGCTATAACCGCACTAAAAAGCAAGGGAAGATTGATCGAGGGTGAAGCAAAACCTTCACTATCCTATACCTGTAACATTATACATTACGTAATAACAAAAACATCTTCGACAATTTCAAAAGGAACCCTCTCTTTCACGTCCTCAAAACCTTTAAAATCGTAAAGGAATGGGAGAGAGAGAAAGAGAGAGAGAGAAAGAAGGGCAGAGTGGTACCATCAAACCCCCACCTCACTTATAACGGTGAGGCTCAAATGGGCCATCAGCCCACTTATCTCTCCCATGGTCCGTTATTGTTTTAAACAAATGAGTGACAGTTAGACTTAAACAGTTCTACAGTTTAAAAAATGAAATAGAAACACTATCTTATTTGGAACAATTTTGTAAAATCCATTCTCACACAAAACTTTCACATTATCTAACCCCAATTCTTTTTTTACCAGCAACATTTATTTCCTTTTTTAAACAGACAAATAAATCTATAAAAAACATTATCAAATCAAAAAGTCCCCTCATGTTTCAGCGTTAATTGTTACCTAACCTCAACAAGGGCATATCAACTGTGCATGAAATATAGTGTTGAAATAGAGTTCTATTTTTCAAATCTAGTGTAGCTTAATCGCCATATATATTTTATAAATTACTAACAAGTTCTACCTACGTATTGAGCAATTTTGAAGTAAATACTTAAAGTTTACGCATAAATCTATACTTTCGTATACTAAATTTATGTGAGTAAATAAAGTAGGCAAAGTACCCATCGTTGACTGGGTTCAAAAACAGCCTACAGAAAATGGACTCTGATTTGTGAAAGTATGATAGGTTATGAAAACGAAGGGTTGTAAATTTCAGTTGAATTGGGGGTATCAAAAACACAGCCAAATATGATGAAAGCAAAAATAATACAGATAAACCCCGTAATTTTTTATACCATACCTGTTCACACTGAAACACTTATCACAATATTCTGTGGATCTATATTAAAAAAAAACTTGTTAAACTTTGTGACATATTTCCATTCTATGGAGGTCAAGTGCGATCGACCTCCCCATAATTTTATTATACAATATTTCTAAAAACTGAAACATAATTATTAAAGTATACTTACACAGATAGGTATGAAAAGCGTTTAATAAAATGTGTGCCTATTTCCATTCTATGGAGACCAGTCGTGAACACAGACCACACAATTTTATTATACCATCCCCATTTAAGTTAAAACATACTTATTAAAATATTATTAGGTACATCTATATCAAAAACACTTCTAAACTTTTTTTTTTAATTTTTCCCTTTTTTTATCCATACTTTGAGGGTCAAGCGCGGACGCAGACACCACAATTTTTATGAACCACCACTCTGCCAGATCAAACCTACCCATTCCTGTGTCTCGATACATCTTCTATCATTACATGTAATTAGTTTTTTTTCTTTTTTTTTAAATAGTTAACCATATAGGAGCTTATTCGTGACCACACACAGACACGCACACAGACATTCAGCTTTATATTATAGATATACGTATGTTTGTTTTATAAAAATGTTAGTATCTTTCATTTAATTAAATTAGAGCACAAATTTTGTGTTAGCATAAGAAAACGTCGATTGTAATTTATAACGTGATAATGAATTTTGTTTTTCTTATCCCAATAGTCATGAACACGGATAAAAAAAAACATATTCATGTCATAACACTTGTTTTAGTCGCTCATAATTTTACTTGAAGACGAAATGGATGCATACACAACATACAAATGTATAACTTATTTCATTATCAACTTTCATGATGTTAGATGTACGCGTTGTCATATGTTCTTATTCATCTTCTAGTGATCGAATTTTCTACCTAGCATTGTATTGCTTATTTGAGATGCTATTTAACAAATACGCGATTACACAATCCCTAGTGTGACATTTTAACACTAATTTAGTAGCTACTTCATACTCATTATGTCATAACCACGATTGACACTCAATCTTTCAGAGGTGTTTAATTCATTGCCACAAAAAAGTATTTTTTCACGAAAAGCGGATTCTATACGGTAAACTAAAATTCAAGATGCTTCGTTTTATATACAATAAAACAATTCATTACAACAATATAAAGTGCTAAACCATCTATGTGTTTATGTTTAAAATGACGATAGTGTTATATGTTGAATGCGCCCCGTAATTCATCAAAGAAGTAAATAGGGTTAAACCTAATATTTATTATAAGGAAAAAGCTAGGATCGAACGCAATAGTCAAGAGTTGAAAAGGATAACTATTGCTATTTAGATGCTATCATAGTAGAAAAGTAATGTGTCTACGTATTATTTAAGTGCCATTTTCAAAATGTTTTGGTCGATGTAATCTTCGATCTTCATCATGTGTATTTTGTTGAACTCGAGAATGTTTCTGTAGAACTCGTGAATCTACACGGGTTTGCGAACGGAACCCTTTATTTACTTCACGGGGTAGCATGTCATCATTCAATCAGCTGTGACTTTATAGAGATTCTAAGTAAATCACAATTGTATCATTTCGTCTCTCAGAGAACCTCCGCTGAATATCACGTTTACAATTAATTTTTCAAGTACTTTTACAA
>NC_136501.1:96149808-96229808 GCF_053919585.1 Euprymna scolopes | reverse complement strand
ATGAGCAAGTAAAATTGGGGTGGTGAAGTGGTGGGGAATTAATTAAAAAGAAAAGGAAATAATTAATTTATTTATTTTTTTATTATCGCTTATTTTCATTATGGATTATCTCCACTTGTTTTGACTTAAGAGTAGAGCCGATGTACGCCATTTTTGAAAGAAAATATTCCCTTTTAAAAATGTTAATATCTCCGAAACTATTAATTTGCGAGGGGTACGGTTTTCAGATTCGTGTTCAGCACACCGAAACGTAACAGAATACTACGTCTGTTTTTACTAATTCGCTGTCACCGTGTTTGTATAATAATACCGTGTTACCATCATTATTAGCGTTGCTCTTGATGCTTGTATTGGTGTTTTTGCTGGTGGAATTTATTATTTAAGGCGGGTGTACTCGACGTGGCCCGGATGAGGGTATTAAGCAACAGAGCCCTGAAACGAAATGAAAAAAAATAACAAACCAGTTAAACAAAAAATGAAAATAGTACCGAGTACACGCGCTAGCGCAAGAAAACGTAGTAGCCCGGCAGGCAAGCTCGAACTTGTAACACAAAGGAAGAAAAAATGTCGAACAATTCACATTGCTTACCCCCTGCACTCATTGTGACAAACGACGCCGCCGGCCTTCGAAATAACGTTAGTCATTACAAGGTGGATGATGACTTTTGAAAAATATGTCGACGAAAGAACAGATCCCTCCTTGTTAAAAACGCCCCACTTGACGATTAAAATGAATTTTTTGGACCAAGTTTCCGATATTTGTCCTCTGACAGACTGAGATCTTAAACCATCTCAATTTTGCCAGTGTTGATCGCGTAATTCGTAAGTTTTAGCGAGACATACAAATATACACACTAACAGAAGTTTTAGCTTTATATTATTGACTAACGGGGTGCCCGGGTGTTTGTCGGTGTGTTTTGAGAAAAGGAAAAGGTAGGTTCGAACCCGAAGTCTGGAGGCAGAGGCGAAAACAAAGTAAAAGAGAAGTAAGAAAGGCCATCTTATCACGACGCTAAGAGTCCAGCCAATGAGAATAATTTGAATTAAACGATTAAAAAATTAAGTGAATGAGTTGACACCGGTGCGAAAATTTAACGATGTCAAACATCACCCACGTTACTTTGGCTTTGTTTGTTTCCTCAACATGTTGGGATAACCCGCTCCCTACAAGAAGGGGAGTGTCCAAATGTACAGTAATTGTCTGATATGAATTATTTTCCCGACATTGATCAAAGTTTATTACTTTTCTTGACGTCCCTAGGAAGAGTGCAAGGGAAACGCAATGTCTTCGAATACTTTTCTGTTATTTATAAGAAAAAACACGAACAAATTCGAAGGACGACAGAATAGCGATAATTTTTTGGAATAAAAGTCGCTCAAATAAAGATAGAGACAACCTCCTTTTGTAATTTAAGAGAGTTTATTAAAAATTCTATGACATGGTAAACCTCCTGAGCGGCCCGTCCCGAAAAAAGCGTTTGCCGGCATACAAAAAGAAAGCGCACGCACTAACACACATTTTCGCTTTTATATTATAGACTAGCGAGAGGTACCCGTCGTTGTCCGAGTGTTTGGAGGCGTGTGTGGAAACTCCGGGGGGTAAAAGGGGGGGGGGTTAAAAAGTAAGTATGAGGCAAAGTTGTAAATTAAGGTGTGAAAAAAAAATGTGCGACGTTAACCATCGCCCCACCGCGACATGCTAAGGGAAACATGTTTGAATTTATTTAATTACTTGGATTTAGCAGGTGCCCGTTTTAATGAGGTAATGAGGTCAAGTTGCACTTCGGGATAGTATTTACTGCTGAACGCCCCCCAAGATATTATAGGAAAAAGACTAACCCACATGCGGCGAGCAACAAATGTTGAATATTTATCTTCCCAAAATCGAGCAAATTAAATAGACAGGCGAGCTTCGTTGTTAACTGTGAGATATTACGATTTATATGTGATATAAAAAAAAAAAATTAAAAGTTGTGAAGCGACCGACCGCTTCTCTGAAAGAAGCCTTTTGTAGACATACAGAAAAAGCGAACACACATACATACATACATTTTCGCTTTTATATATATAGATTATTATTATCAGTGATATTCTTATAATCCTTGTTCCATATTCATATAACTCTTATCCCCGACTGGCTCCCAGACGTTGTTAAGTTGGGACTACCATGCAAACAATATATATTCTTCCTATTATTTTTACTATTATGTTCCTTAACAGTACTATTTCGATTTTCTACTTTCTTTCTATTTTAGAATGTAGAAAATAAAAATAGGGCCATAATTATTATTATTATTATTATTATTATTATTATTATTATTATTATTATTATTATTATTATTGCTGATGCTGTTATTATTATTATAAGTCGTCGTAGTATCAATAGTACTAATAGTCTTATGAATAATGTTGCTAATCGTATGAAACTTGTTACTTGCATGGGAAAATATATATTGAAATACAGCCCCGGGATACGGCATAAAAATTAGTAACAAAATTAAGTGGAGTATATAATACACATGTATATAATACAATAACATTAGAAAAACACCATAATGCGGGGTAAATACCGTAACCAGGAGCAAGAAAAACATCGTATTTAATATCGTAACCTCGGAAGAAATGTATTCTAGAGCCACTGTATCCTAAAGTTCATCTGTACCTTATAAAACGTTATATTAAAGTGTTCATGTGCACAACTTTGATTGAAATAGAAAATGCCATAGAGTTATATGTTCTGGTTTCGACTCTAGTTCACTGCAAAGCATTCCTATTTTTCACGTTTTCAAATTACTAATATCTAGGGAACAATATATTAATCAGCAGACTATTAGCTCTATAATAATAAATATGAAATTTGATAAATTAAAATACATTTAACCGGGTTTCAGAACCAGGTCGCAACGGGTGGCCATTGTTATATATTAATACAATATGATACTGAATAGTACATTGGATCTGGAATACTAAATAGGAAATTTGCATGGAGTGCAATACAATATTTAAACCTATTTTAGGCAGGGCAACGCCGGTTGACAGCTTTTGTATGTAGACTATTATTGCTATATGTTTTTATATATCAGAATAGAACTAGTGAAATTGGCATGTATTCGAGAACGTTTAAGATTTTTTTTTACTTCACGTAACAATATATTTTTATCATCTGAAAAATAATTATTCCTGTAAATCATTTCAAATCACCTAGCAAGTTTCGAGGACAAAATATATAATTCGATAGAAATAAAAAAAATAATTACGAACTTGAAATCAAATAAGTTGAAGTTAGTCATTACTTTAGTGCCGCTCTAGACTAGACGGCGCGAGGGATGTTCTGTTTCATCAGGGCTAGAACGACTGTAATGATAATTGATTTTATCACTTAACAGTAAGGCTCAATAACAAAAGTTTTTTTTTTCATAGAAAAGAGACCTACATACTTCAACAACATTAAGACACGATCAACGCGAGTCGCATCTATGTTAAGAACAAATCGCGATCAAACCTCTTCATATGACCATATTTTCTTTCCTGTAATTATAATACTAAGTGCATACGATCTATTAGACTTTAAAACATCCAGATACTTATATGGATAGACTTTTCTAATTAGCCAGTTTTGTTTTGCCGACAGACATACTGTATTTTAATCATTGAGGCGGCAGAGTATTTGCAGTATAGTTTATCTTGTAATCATGAAGGATTAATAATAAATACAACAACACGGCTGTATATTTACAAGAGTGTGTATTTTGAATGTTGCAGGTGTGATAAAGCATTGTTTTCAATGTATATATATATATATATATATATATATATATATATATATATATATATATAAAGAGTGTCTATAAGTTATGTGTGTTAAACGGAAAGATATGTGATCCGACTAATATACATATATATATATATATATATATATATATATATATATATATATATATATATATATATATATATATATATATATATTAGTCATTAACCTCACATTAGTTATTAACTTCTGATTTCTCTAAAAGACATATCGAGCTTCCAATTTTGTCACGGCTTCTAATTTAAAAAAAAAATATTTCATCCTATATCTGTCACTTAATGTATGCATGTATGTATGTATGTATATATGTATGTATGAGTATATATGTACATATAAGAGTACGCATGGGGGTGGGAGGAGAAAGGATTGACCAATCCGATTACTTTAATATATTTCAATATGTTTGAATAAAAATAGGAAAATTGTAGTAAATGATTATCAAAAGAATCTTCTCCGTTTATTTAGTATTTTCACTTTATATTATTTATTTTTCCAACATTATATGTTTGTATATATAAATTAAAGAAATCTACAGTAGCGTTTAAAAAATAAGCGTGTGTGTGCGTGTGAGAGTGTGTGCGAGTGTGTGTAGGTGTGTGTGTACGTGTAGACAACGCAGACAGCAGCTTACCTTTAAACCGTCTGTAACATAGCCCCACAATAAATCTATAAGTCCAAGCTCTTGGAAATACATTCTACTTGGCATCCACTTAGCCTATCACTTACATCTGTTCATCAATCTCCAGCTGTATATATACACAAGTCTATAAACGTGTGTGTGCGTATCCTGTGTATGCATGGGTACGTGAAGAAGCATATGTGGTAGTGCGCAAGTATATATATATATATATATATATATATATATATATATGTATATATATATATATATATATATATATATATATATACGTTCACATATGCGACTATGTTCGTGGGATGCATGGGTGTCTTATTACAAGTTTTACTAAAGACTGTCTTTCGAATAGCGGCCACACAAGTTGCTGACCATTCCAAGTGTAAAATGCTGGAATGGTCATTCAAATAGATCTTTATATTAATGGCTTTATCCGTGCCCATTATGTTGCTAGTTCTGCCCGCACACTCATGTTTTCTATCATTCACAATGGGGAAAGTCGAAGGATTAGGCGAACATGATATGCTTTTGAAGGAAAGATTGTTTTTTTTTTCAAAATACTTTTTTGTATTCCTACACGTCAACATACAGGAAATAAATTCATACAAGATATACACATTTATATATTTTTCGTATTGATTTTTATTAACACACACATATACACCCATATATATATATATATATATATATATATATATATATATATATATATAAAGTAAATTCTTGGTACAGCAAAATGGAAGGAGAAATTTCAGAGGAAACATAATTTAATTTAAATACCAAAAAAACAAAAAAAAAACGGGCAGGTGAAATTATTAAAATTTCCTTAAGGCCTTATCGTCTGACCCTCTAAGAGGAAACGTCAGAATGATTAATTAACAACTAAGAAACGAATGAGGAAAGAATAGAATTTGGTTTCAGTTGGAAGACCAGTGAGAAAAAAAATCTCACTGTTCAGGTGGTTTAAATCAATAAATATCTCCAACTGATGAAATAAAAAGGAACAAACCGTATTATGTGTTCATCAACGTTTCGTCTTTATTTCATCCAGAGGAAGTCTCGAAATAAAGACGAATCGTTGATGAACACATAATACGGTTTGTTCCTTTTTATTTTTTCTATTTTGTCGGAATACTATTTCCATCATTTTCATCATATATATATATATATATATGTGTGTGTGTGTGTGTATGTATGTGTGTGTGTGTGTGTGTGTGAGTCGCAACGGTCAGAAGTTCCGACTATCTTTTGTGCGATCGGGTTTTTATCCTGGCTTGACAGCGAAACAGTACTGTATCTTGATGACTATAATGCTCCCTATCTTAGATTTCGCATTTGGGAAGTGATATACAAATTACCATTTGCGTATGAAGCAATGCACTTTGTGTACACAAATTGAGGTTACGTACTTTGGACAATCTCTAAATATTGTTATTTTACTGCCCATATAGAAGCCGTATAGAACAACGGTTAGAAGTTCCGACTGTCGAGTTTCGATCCTGGCTTGAAGTAGTTGCTTGTCTAGCCGCACTGATGAGCTGTGACTGTACACAAAACATTTGTTATCGTCTCAATCGTGTTGTGATATGCGATTTATAGTGTTCTCTATTGTGTGTTTATGTGTGTTAATATATGGATACATATACACACATATTATCGGTAGGATTTAATAAGGATACGAACATCGTATCAGTGGGAACCCAGCCAAGACATGACATCAAGCTTTCTTTCGAGTGTCCTAAAACCAATTTTTTGTTTCGAAATGAAAAAGCTAACACCGGAATTGTATGTCCATATTTCATCTAATCCCTCTGGATTTCTTTTCGGAGTTGGTACGCTTCGTATAAGCCTACATTTTCCTAGATCACCCTGTTTTGATTTCCACTGTCTCAAAAATCCAAAACCCTTTTCATCTGTTAACGCGTATAGTTCCGATCTGATA
The DNA here is from genome assembly GCF_053919585.1 of Euprymna scolopes. Taxonomy (NCBI): domain Eukaryota; kingdom Metazoa; phylum Mollusca; class Cephalopoda; order Sepiida; family Sepiolidae; genus Euprymna; species Euprymna scolopes. The sequence continues at coordinate 96,223,421 of NC_136501.1, read as the reverse complement.
TATCTCTATACTAAACTCTACTACTCAAAATCACTAAACGTAGTCAAAAGGGACTTGCCAGTTTTTTGTCACGTACTTTTGTTTATATCTCGATTTACTTAAATTCTATCTATCATGTCGAAATCAAGTAAAGCTATCCTGAACACTCTTAAATGCGAATTTATTAACTTTACCTTAATATTCGCAGCGATAACATTTTTTATCTAAGGAACTTGTGGTTAAAATATATCACTATCATGCGCATGTCGTTGTACTTTATATCCGCTCGACGGTGCTAATCATGTATTCTTTTTCGTGCGAATCACATGTCCTTAATATGTATTTTTTGGGATGATGGTTTGTTCATATATATATTAATGCATATCTACGGTTACAGTAATACGTTTTCTTTGTTGAAGTACTTATTTGAGAACTAGTTCGCGGGCGTATTTTCGAGCTAGAAATCGACATCACATAGTACATTCTCTCGTTTATTATAAGGGACCGCATTAACACGTCGTTAGTGTATAATTTCCATGAGTGCTTTCTGGATAAACACGGGTCTCTATTTCAGTATTCTTGTTAATTTTAAAATCACACTTGGTTAGTTATCGTCCAGTGATTTAACGCTGTCAAATCATACTTATAAGCTTTTCATATTTACCTTGTGGTTTTAATGTCTCGGTCTACGTTTAGCCAGCTTGATATGTTTATTCTTTTGAATTATCTCAATGTCTTAATGACTGATATTAAATTATATTTGTAATCATTCTCTATACTTCTAAAATAACTACTCGGCCGATCTAAATTATGAAAATCTTTACAAATAGAATACTCTTCTGAGCCCTGTTGTTTGTATTTTATTATATACTAGCAGTTCAGCTTGGTTTTCCTCAGGCCCTATTTACTGTTCATCACTTTATGTGCTTATATATATATATATATATATATATATGCATATATATATATGTATATATTAAACGTTTGACCTACATCTAAAATTTCATATGTTAAGACACAAAATTGACGCAGGAGTTTTGTAAATCTGCAAAGATCAACTGTTTCAGCTTTGGTATCTTGACTGCTAAATATTCACCCCAATCCTTACTACACGCCTGAATACACTTATGCAATATTTCAAATATTTAGACCGAAAATTGGCTGAATTATTTGCCAGATATCACAAACGTAAAATCTTTTTAACCTTGCGTCCATGGCAGCTACATTTTTGGCTAGAAACTAATTAAAAACCCTGCGCTATTTCTAATTTAGACCAAAAATTAGCTGAGTAATTCGGTAGAGGCCGCAAAGGTCCAATTAAAAAAAAAATGAACCCCATTTTTAACTCCTTAACATTTATTGTTTTGGGCCTAGTTCAAAGTAAAATGTGTTGATCCATGTGCAAGTAACGCACATTCAAATTCTTAAGTGTTTCGACCTAAAATTGACGGAGGAGTTTGGTAGAGCCTTCAAAGTTCATATTGCTAAACTTTAACACCTTGACAGCTTAATTTCTGTCCGGAGACCGATGAAAAAGATTTTCCCAAATCTCAATACTCTTAATGTCAAATCTCAAGTCTGTTAACTGAACATTGACAGCGTAGTGTTGCAGACAATTGTACACCCATACACACACACAATTTCACTTTTATAGATATATAGATTTTATGCTTGTTTTAAAAATCGTCGTGTATTTCATTTATTCTTCACAATTGCGTTACACAACGAATTTAAAAAGCGTGTACATAAACTAAATAGTGAGTATCTTTACAATCATAGATTCGAACATATTTTGTGATAATCCTAATAATTGTAAGGAAAGCAAATGTTTGTTGATCGCATACAATTTTTCTTACTATTGTAATTGAGGAAAATTGTCTGTAGTCTACGGTGTATGTTTGTAGTATGAGTCTGGATTTCCTCTATGGCGTGTATTGTATTGCCTTATTGTTGATTTTATACAATATGTGTCTCTCATGAAAAAATATTTGCACTCTGGTGACTGCAACAAATAATATCCAACGATTCTTTGTCATTTATAATATTTTCTGTAGGCGTTGTGATTGCTAGTTCAACACAAAAAACATGCATACATTTGGCTTCGTTCCTTCCTGCAGAGGTTCAATTGTTTTTGCAGCTGTGTCTTTCAGCGAGGTGTTTGTCTAGAGACTCTTGGCCCTATTCTATGATTGTGATTGAATGTTCGAGGGTTAATTTTGAATAGAGCTGAAAGATAAAAACAAAGCAAATACCAAGGTCTCATGTATGATAGGAAAAGAAACTTGAATCTTAAGGAGATAGCAATCATACCAATTATCATAGGTGCCGCATGGCTTATGAAGCAGAACCTGAAGTTCTACTTAACTAATATTCCTGGTGAAACAAGTGATAAAGAGGTCCATACAATTGCACTTAAGGGAACAGCGAGGGTACTAAAAAGAGCCCTCGCTTGGTTTCAATAAAAGCGAGGCAATGTTGATAGCTCGTTTGGCTGCCCTATACCCAGCATTACAATCATCAAACCAAGAAAAAAATGTTTTTAAATCCAATATCCTGACGACATATGTTATCGATTAGTTTTCTATTTTGCGCAATATGCAGAATGAGCAATATTTGTACACACAGTTATTTGGAGATCTGGATTACAGTGCAAAAAATAATTCGAGTATTAGAGTATTTTATTGCCAAATGGCTCCTGGCATTCTATTATTAAGGTGTTTTATTATTTCATAATAGAGCATTTAGAGAAGCTCGAAAATATTATATGTATAGCATAACACATTGTAAATATTTTGTAAAACAAAACTCCTTTTTCTCGAAGCCGGCATATTTTTTATTCGTAACTATACTTTACTATGAGTATTGTATTTGCATGTTTATATATTTAATGTAAAAGACTGTTTTTTTTATGTGAGGAAATTCCACACAAAGGTTTCGCCTGTGGCAGAAGGAAAGTGCACCAACCAGAATAAGAACAGCCTCTACTGTGAAACTTCAACGTACATTTTATTAAAGCAAAAAGATTCAAATTGCAAAAGAGGCGGGATCTTCATCTATCGGCCGTAATGGGCTGGTAACATCCCCAAATGGGTAAGCGTTCATCTTCGATAAAATCTGGGTACTAAACTCCTCCGTCGAAGAACACTGCACAGGTTGAATAGTTGGATGATAGCTTCCAAGATAGATACTGCAAGCCGGGTAGCCTCTGGGAGTCCACAAATGGCGGACAAATGACTAGTCAAACAGTAGACCTTAATTTCGTTTCTGATAGGCATTGTATTGTAATGATGAAAGACAAGTTATTCACATGGCATAACAGCGTATCATAATAAAAATAAATCTCCTAAGATATGACATTAGTGTTTACAAACGATAATAACATTTCACCCCTACATTATGGCATTAATACGCCTGAAAGAGACATTGTAATTTTGAGGCTACAAGCCTCGAGTGAGAATTTGTTACATCCTCTTCAACCCGTTTCTGTCTCGAATCTGATGATCTGAAATGATAAATTTAGCGTCCACCATATCCTCGGCAATTAGTAAATATCAAGCAATCTGATTGGTTGGAACAAAATCGTGGGCGGACAAACCGACCAATAAACAGACTGCTTATTTCTGCAGAATTTCTTACATCTATAAAAAAATCGCAGTTTTCATACGGTCTTAAATAATTTGTGTAGACGTGGTTTTATTTGTTCATTGGAATTAATATTATCTTGGTAGGATATCAAAATTCCAGTCCAGTGAGAAAGGCATCAGTGACAATTTACAAAAAATTGAAATCATTTGCAGTTGGTACTACTTTATATCGGTATGCACAAATACTACTAAATCGGTGAGAGGTAAAGCGATTGAGTATTAATTCAGTGGATTATTCAATCACGGAGGAAAATCTTGTAGGAAAATGTATTTTTGATTCAAGTAGTGCAGTTCATGGTAACATCTCCTAATTGCACCAAATAAAACTGCTAATTCCTTCTTTTGTCTAGATGCTTTTGTATTTTAATTTCTAGAATTTTACGGTAATCCTTTATATATATATATTGTTTATTTTGTATTATCTCATTAAGCACTCATGTGTAAGAGTTTTATCAACAACTCATATTCCTTATATGATCTGTTTTCGTTATCTGTATAAATAAAACAGTGAACGTATCTGTGTGTAAATATCTAAACACTTAGACGACTGGTCTCATAGCACTGAAATTCTCAGAAAATAATATTCATGCACAAACAATAGATTATAGCGAGTAATATGTACATGAAAAACGCGTAGACATCGGCGAATTAACGTATAAAATGCATTAACCCCTAGTAAAAATTTTTGCGCTTTTGCGCATGCGCAAACTTAAAACAACACAGGTTAGACCCTGACATCTTTTGATTATGTATTTGTATTAATAAAAAAAAATGAAATAATACGTAAATTTCATTCGCAGTTTTGTATTTTTAAATACAAAGATTGAGTAACATTTGCATTAGAATAGACTCTAAATAAGTAACAAAATTCTATCGAGATTAAAATTAGTTATTATTAGGATTTGTTATTAATGTAGAATTACATTTTTTTGAGGGGGGTTATCATATTCGTAATTTTACTGTTTAGTGATAATTTTTTTTCTAATGAGGAGGCTATTTTCGCTCAGCATACTATTTTAGAAATATCAATCCTATTTCAAAGTGGCCACGTTGGGCACAATTTTCTGTGCGAATATCAATTGGCAAATGCTCATTTATTTCTGTAAACCGTGTTTTGAAATCAGAGATTGGAGATTTCAGAAAAAAGACACTTTTTCTCTTTAGATGAAACAATAAACAGATCGCAATCGCACTTTGTAAGTCCTTGCTTTTATTCTTCCAATCGCGCCCCAATCTCTTGCTATAATGGAAAACACCCTGGATTTTATTCATCTCATTCATATCAGTATGCGCGAGAAAATAGCTTTTGCCTCGAGATAAAGTCGGACAAAATTGCACCGTTTAGAATGAAAGGAATACAATTTCAGTTACTTTGTAATGTTATAGGCGAGCAATGTTGTTTATTTTTTGTACGTCTGCCATTGGCTGCTGGTCGATATTAAACGCTCGGTGACGTCTCTGCTTTTATCAGATTTTATGCTTGTTACATTTTTGGCGGACACGTTTCCGAATTTATCTAACAAAATGTGCTGGTCATTTGGTTAATCTGTGACTCTTACGTTTTTAGTAGGATTTAGTACCGATCGCTCCCAGTACGGTGAACCTCTCATGATTTAGAAATGCTTAAACGAATTAACAAGCACAATCATATCTTATCAAGTCGAAGATTTCCTATTGTTGGAATTGGTTAAACCGATATTTTTCTAGTAATAAGTCATTCTAGAAAGGCAACGGTTACGTGATAGGTTGGTTGGTTCTCTGTTTTTGTTTTACGGCATATCAACCCTTTTTAGGTCATTTAATGCCAAATCCAGTGTTTTGTAGAAAAATGTTTAATAGAATATATATTTTTTTCAAGTCAGTTTCTATTTAACCCATGGTTTGGACCCTGACAGGAACAACCACCTCGGGCCAGAGTGGACCTGGGAACAATGGCAATTAAAGTGTGTTCCACACTCGCGAAAGCCGGCAATCTGAGGCCTCACCACCAGATATAGTTTAAGGTAATATGAAATTTTACGTGATAGAGGCAACCACGTAAATAGGTTCTTCATCCGTGTCGTTAACAACTAGACCATCTTCACTTTTCAGTATTTTGAATCAGGAAATGTTATCCGGCTGAATATCTTTGGCAAAATCGGTGTGTATTTGTTATCTTAGTTATCATTAATCACAAACCATCGACTATGACTTTTTATTACATTTTCATCCCAAACTAAGCATATTTCCACTTTGATGTAGGGGGCTACTATCAGGGACCTAAGTTCCAGGGGTACTATATAGGGAGTTTCGCAGCAAGATGTCTGTTCACATTACACTTGAACTACTGTCTTTCAGTACAGTTGGGGAAGCAGGAAATCGTAAGAGAATTCAAAAGCCTCGCAGTTCTGCATAATTGTTTCGAGTTTTATTTTAGAAAGATACAAATATTTCATTTTTTGATGTAATACAATCATTCCCCTCGCGATAACGACTTGACGATAGGAATAAGCGTTGAAGTTAGAAATCAAAAGTGGCTTGTATTATCATATATATATATATATATATATATATATATATATAATTATTTTTTACTATAATAATTAAATACCTACAGACACTAGTGTTTCATCCTTTCGGGATTCTTCAGTGCAGGGTGTCACGATTACTACCAGTCGAACGATTCGAACCCCGCGACACGAGACATCTCTGGCTCGATTAGCGGAGGCCGTATCCATTCGGCTACCATTAATCGTGTGAAATAGCGTTGAATTTTAAACATTTTAATTTAAATGTTCATTACGTCAGACAGACAGTGATCAAATCGTTATACGACGATCTACGCATAAGAGCTAAATTGACCGACTTTTAATTCAACAGATATATATGTATGTGTGTGTATGTATGTATGTATGTGTATAATACGTTGACACATCGATTCTAGTCAGATCACCGGAGTTAAGCAACGTTAGCCTTGCTAGTACCAGAAGAGTGACCATTTGGGAATTCTAGACGATGTATATGCTTTCCGCTTATCTCCGCATTGTTTCCAATCGTTCCGAACCTCAATTTGCCATTGGTATTCAACACTGTCGACTCCGGAGAAGTGTGGTTGCAAATTGCGCAACTCTTGCTACAGAAATTTGCTGCGCAGCCACCCATCTTACAGTGGGTACCCATAGTCTGTCACGACTGAATGAAGCTTTACATATATGTATATATATATATATATATATATATATATATATATATATATATATATATATATATATATATGTATATATATATATAAGGGAAAAATAAATAAATAAAATTTAAATTAAAATTAAACAGTTAAGAATTAAAAAAAAGTTAAAAACAGCGTTTTTCCTCTGCTTGAATATGCCAGGTAATTTTTTTTATCCTATTTATTGCTTTGCCCAGCAGCAATAGCTGCTGGTGGCGCCAGGGTTGGCAGTCCCGCCTTAGCCACCGTAAGCCGTGGTGAAGTTAACCTTTGTAGGAGAAGACAATCTCTGACTTAAAAAAACATAAAGCGGAAGACCAGTACCCGCATTAAGCTGGTCTGCAGTTTAATTTGTTGCTGGCTATATTGCTCTTGCTTGTTGCTGGATCTCAACATTTTGAACCGAGAGAGAGACTTAGCTGGCGTGCAAAGCTAAGACTCTTTAACATCATATTTGTATAGATACTCCCTCGGACATTTGGGCTCATGGATTTTAAATGTCTGAGGGAGTGGCACTCGTCTGACAAGACGTTATAATCATCATATATATGTATGTCTATTTGTATGTTTATGTATATATATATATGTAAATATATATGTATATATATATATATATGTATGCACATTTATACAAATATATATATATATATATATACATATATATATATATATACATTATCCTGTTCAACGAGAATCGAGAAGCGCGAACACTAACTATGCACACAAATGTCTAACGATAATATATGTACAACGATAATAAATGTACATAATATATGCACCAACTGTCGCAACATGTGGAAAGGAATGGTGATTTAACAGTAAGGTTTCAGTCATTACGACATCAAACAAATGAATTGTACTTCGAACATGCTGTTGACATATATGGACAAATATTAACATACCAAAATTGCTTTCTTCTGTCATTTTTATTTGGACACATTATATGCCTTTAAACGTCGTACATCTCAATGCAACTACCGGCATTTTTATACGTGCTTATATCTGCGGCAAAACAGCGTTTTTGGATATGTATATTAGGAGGGTAATATAGGAAAATATAAGATCATTATGTGTTCATCAATGACAAGATTTTAATATGATATTTGGTTCAATAGTGTCATATCAATATACTGTTTGCACTAACATTTGATTATCTTACTATATATGTAACTTTATTTAACAAACATTAACAGCCTATATTTAGAACATTACGTACGACATTATTATTTAACTTCAATGTAAGACATGCTTTGCACTATCAAAACCGTATTTATGGATTTACTCCCAAGGCAGCTGTCTTATAAGCAGATGGAATGTATTAACATGACTACATTTTAATTTGGTTAACGACGGATTCTGGACAATGCGGCAGCTTCTTTTAGCGCCGTTTTATTCTATAAGACAGGGGAAACATTACGGCTTTTCCTTTTCATATTCTTCAAAACTCATTTCCCTTTTTTTTTCTATTTCCCTTCCCTTTCTGCCCTACTCTTACCAACTCTCAAGATCTCTTCCACATATCACCATATTCATAACGGGCTAGTTCACAAGGTTCTAAGCTAAAGAAATTCTAAAAAATCCCCTCTGATCGTTTAATCTAAAAACAGCAATGATTCATTCTTTGTCAGCAATATCCTTTCTGAAATATCAGGATAAAACAATAACGTTGAATCGGGGAAATACTGTTTAGATAGGAATAAGAAATAAATCTGCAATTATACATGTTTTTTTTTTATCTCCATTAGATATTATTCCATGGTATCCTCATTTTTCATTAAACATTTCTAATAGATCAGGTTTTTAAATACAGTGTTGATCTTATTTTCGTCTCCAGTAGTTTAGATTATTTTAATGGCATAAACTACACAAGTAAACAGCAATATAATAGCTACAAACACATTCTGCTATGCACAGTAACTGAGGCAAAAGACTTAATTTTGAACCTCGACTGTGATCAGATAACAAAAAGGAAAATGCCAGTAGCCATTTCGAAATATAATGTGAGAAATTCCAGACATCTAGGATTCTGATCATGAGTAGATTATATATATATATATATATATATATATATATATATATATATATATATATATATATATATATATATTTAAGTATTTTATATATATATGTGTGTACTCATATATATATTTATATATATATATATATATGTATATATATGTATAGATATTTATATATATATATATATATACATAAATTTCTACATCTCTCTATATATGTAATAATATTTCTATATATAATATTTCTATTTATGTATATATATGCCTATATATATACATATATGTATATAGATATCATGTATAAGGATACTCTGTACAAACATGTATATATATATTATATATTATATATATATATATTATTATATATATATATTGGTATATGTATATATATATATATATTCATGTATATATACGTATATAGATATTTAAATATGTATGCATACATATATACGCATATATATACACACATATATATATATATATATATATATATATATATATATATATATATATATATAAATGTGAACGTGTCACTTTCTCTGTCTGTGTACATTTCCCTACACCATAACTTTGCAAATTTTCAATCTACGTAATCGAAATGTGATATACAGGGTATTGAGATTTGAGAAAGTCTTTCTAATAATTTTTCTACCAAAAATTTTGCTGGTAAGGGGTAAAAGTTAAACAATTCGACCTTTGAGAACTCTACCAAACTCCCCCGCCAATTTTGGGTCTAAACACTAAACAAGTTTTAGATATTGGTACTTGGACATGGATTTAACTTACTAGTATGATTTGATCCATAAACAATAAATGTTAAGGGATCATAATAGGAGTCTAAATTAAAAAAAATGACATCTATGGTCTCTACCAAATTACTCACGCAATTTGTGGTCTAAACATTTGAATGTTTTCATAAAGGATATTCATAGATATGGCTAGCTTTTTTAATCGGTTTGGGTCGTAAATTTGAGCTATCAATACATAAATGTATGTATTATGTTGACAGGTATGCCTTAGACTTTCAAGAGAGGCGGCGGATTTTAACAAAATGAGTATCGTTTTGAAGCTCGACACTTCAGACGATAAATACTGAAAAATGGCTAAAAAATTAATTTCATCACCCTCAACTGGGCAAGTGTATACAGGGAGGGGTCGTTTTTATCGCCGATATTTTCGACAGTCTTCCCTTTTTTCGATTGTCTTATATAAACCTCGATCACTTCCGGTTTGGCGGTGATCGTAATAGCAAATACGTCACGTTTTCCCCGTTCATTGCCTCCTTCCCGGTACGGATTCGAGCCTGCCTTCCTAGTACCACTTGTTTTTGGCTCAACACACACATGCTAGCATATATATATATATATATATATATATATATATATATATATATATATATATTTATATATATATATATATATAAGCTGGTTGTGGTGTTTGTATGTGTGTATGGCATTCCCTATACAATAACTATGTGAATTATCAGTCTTAAGACAAGAGATCTTACATAAATAGTATTGAGATTATGGAAAATCTTTTTTAATCGGGTTTCGGACAGAAATTAAGACGTTAAGGATTCAAAGTTCAACGATTCGCTCTCTGGTAATTCTACCAAACTCCTTCGCTAATTTTGGGTGTAAACACCTGGATTTTTAGATGGAGGTAACTTGGAAATTGATAAAACTTTCTGATTTTATTTGATCCCAAAAAGTAAAGGTTAAGGGGTTAAAATTTCGGCCAAAGTTTTAAAAAATGACCACTACTCTCTACCAACTTTGTCAACCAATTTATCTAAATATTTGAAATTTTAAATAAGTTTATTAAGGCATAGGGCAAGCTTTTGAATCGGTGTTGGCCGAAAATTGGCCAAACAAGAGGTCAAGGTTTGCAGTCTCTTAAAAACTATTAAGCCGATTTTGGGTCTAAATTATTTAAGTTTTAGAAAAAGGTATTCAGACAAGCACCGAGCGTTTTAATCAGTTTTAAGGCGAAAGTTTCGCTGCAAAGATATCAAGGTTGAAAGAGTTGAGGTTTGCAGTCGCTACCGAACTCCTCCCCCAATTTTGGATCTAAACACTTGAGATTTTATATGTAGCTTTCCTGAATATGTGTCAAATATTTGAATTTGATTGAATCCCAAAGCAATAAATATAAAATGGTCAAAATTGAAGTTTATTTTTGTTTAAATCTGACCTCTGCAGCCTCTACCCACTTTTTCATAGCTAGATGAGGAAATCTATCACATCGAAAAGTATTACCGTACATATGTACATAAATTTATGAACAGCAAAGCAAAGCCGGGCTTCACTGCTAATATATATATATATGTATATATATATATATATATATATATATATATATACATAAAACTATATATATATATATACATACATATATACATATATATACATACATATATACATACTTATATATACATATATATACATACATATATATACATATATATACATATATATACATACATATATACATACATATATATATACATATATATACATATATACATACATATATACATACATATATACATATATATATACATACATATATATACATACATATATATACATACATATATATACACACACATATATATACATACATATATATATGCATATATACATATATATACATATACATACATATACATACACATGCATACATACATACATATATATATATATATATATGCATATATATACGTACATATATATACATACATATACATACATACATATACATATATACATATCATACATACATATATATATATATATATATATATATATATTAATGCTCAATTATGAAATATGATAATTGTGTACCTTACTCTATAATTCAACTCTTTTTGGCTTAAAACTTATTAGTATATGAACATTTACTGGATTACACGAACTCAGTATATCACATACAAGTCATATATATATATATATATACATATATATATATATATATATATATATATATATATATATATGTGTGTGTGTGTGTGTGTGTGTGTGTGTGTGTGTGTGGGTGGGTGTGTGTGTGCTCGTATGGTTGTGTAAAACTGTCCATTCAGGTGCGAAGAATTGATTATGAGATTGTTTATAGGCGAAGGGTTTGACGGAATGATCTTTAGTTGAGCACAAGCAAAAGAGCTGTACGATAATATGTTATTTGACATCTGAAATTGGATTCGCACGCTTGATTTAATAAAACAATATCAATACATTCGGAGCAAATCGGGTGCATTTCCATGAATATTTATAATAATTGATGTTTCAAATTACACTGCATGCATGAAGAACCAGGCGCATGTCCGTTTGCATTTGATGATTCAATCGAATTTATCATTTTTAACGGTTATGTACACAGTATATTAAAATCATTTTAAATCATCTATAATCAAAAACATATATACCGTTATAATATGTACAAGTAAATATTATTTTAAAATAATATGTGTATAATAAATATATAAATGTATACTTTTAAATAACAGCTGTGTGTATTATATATATATATATATATATATATATATATATATATATATATATATAAGTTTCGTGGTTTAATTTTAAATTCTGAAAAAAAAAAACATATAGAGGCATTTATTCGATTTAAGCATTTATTGCTTGACAAAGGAATATAGAGAAAAGTTATTTTAATTTCCTTAATCCTTTATACACAGGCTCGCTTATATATATATATATATATATATATATATATATATATATATATATATATATATATATATATATATATATGCGTGTGTGTGTGTGGGTGAGTGTGTATTTTATTTGATAAAATTGTCTCTGAGATGGTTATATTTGCAAACGACAGAACGTTCTATAGCAGGCACGTAGGGAAAACTAATAAGCACATATCTAAAGTAATCGCCGAAAACCTAGAGGAGACATTTAGTCAGTAGTGGAATGTGGTAAAAAATGGATTGTAACGTTCAACGCTGCCAGGACAAAGCTCGTTTCCTTTAATAATTACATGAAACCTTACCAACCACCAATATCTATGGCTAGAGATGCGTCACCTTAGAGCACTTCGTTCAAGCTCCTTGGCTTGACGTTTACAGGAAACATGAGTTGAAATAGATACGTCGAGATCATTGCTAAGGCTGATGCAAAGAAGATGGGCTCTTTCTATCGTGCTTGAAAGTTACTTACGCCAAAAATATCCTGTACCATCCGTCCATGTATGGAGTACTGCTGTCACATTTAGGCAGGTGCATCTGCTACATGTCTCTCGCTCCTGGACAGAGTCCAAAAGAGAGTCGCTTATCTAATAGGTCCTGAACTGTAATCTAAACTTCGGGGCTTGTCCCACCGAAAAAATGTTGCACACCCCTGCCTGTTTTACAAGTATTCAATGGTCAAGCTCTGACAACTTACAAGCTCTTGTACCCCCCCCCCCGACGAAAATACCCCCGACACACTCGACAAGCAGCGAAGTCACATCCTTACACAGTGGAGATCCCTAGCCTTTCACTCTAATAGATTCTTCCCCAGAACAGCAAGACTTTGGAATCCTCTTCAGGATTCCTGCTTCTCCAACTGTACCGATATGCAGAAGTTCATGTGTAATGTGAACAGACATCTTGCTGTAAAACTCCCAGCATGGTACCCCTGAATCTTAGAACCCTGATAGTAACCCCCTACATAAAAGTGAAAATGTGCCTTGATTGGGGTGAAAATGTAATTTTAAAAAAATGTATATATATCTATAATATAAAGCTGGATGTCTGTGTGTGTCTGGTCACGAATAGGCTCCTATATGGTTGACTATTTTAAAAACTGATTACATATAATGATAGAAGATGTATCGATTAACAGGAATGGGTTTGTTTGATCTGGCAGAACGGCAGTTTATAAAAAGTGTGGGGTATGCGTTCGCGCCTGGTCCACAAAGTATGTAAATAAAAAAAAATTGAAAATTAAAAAAAAAAAAAACGTTTAAAAGTGTTTTTGATATAGATGTACATGAGAATAGTTGATAAGTATGTTTTAACTTAAATAGGGATGGTATAATAAAATTGTGGGGTCTGCGTTCGCGCCTGACCTCCATAGAATGGAAATAGGCGCATACTTAAATAAATATTTTCATATCTATCTGCGCAAGTATACTTTGATAATTAAGTTTCAGTTTGAAGAAATATGGTACAATAAAGTTAGGGGGTGTTTGTTCGCGCCTCACATCCATAGAATGGGAATATGTTACAAAGTTTAACAATGATTTTTAATATAGATTCACAGAATATTGTGAAAAGTGTTTCAGTGTAAACAGGTATGGTATAATAAATTATGTGTTTTTTTTTATTTTTACTTTCATCATATTTTTCTTTGGTTTTGATATCCCCAAATTCGAAGCTACCTCTTTACAATATATATATATATATATATATATATATATATATATATATATATATATATATATATATATATGCATGTGCATGTTTGTATGTATGCATATATATATATATATACATATATATATACATGTGTATATTTGTATGTAAATATATATATATATATATACCTAATAACATACACGTGTATATATGTATATATATATATATATATATATATTTACATACAAACATACACATGTATATATACATATATATATATATATATATATATATATATATATATATATATATATATAAAGTATTTTGTAATAATCATGTGTAATTAGTATGAAAAAATGTACATGATTTATCCGTTGTAACTAGTTCTTTGGGCAATATAGGCACACCTGGCACATGATCTGAATATGCCCAATAACCCATTTGGTTTTCATCCCGCACATTCCAGCCGATTAAGCCGTTGTCACAATAGAGGGTCTTTTTTCAATCATTTTACGTATAGGGTACTTTTTGGATAATATACACAGGAAATGGTGGTCCCCTGCGACGTAATTTCCTCCGATTTTATCGCATATGTTGTACCGTTGCAAAATTCTGAAATGTCTTATAAAAGCCCACTTGTGTGAGCGGGTAAATGATGTTCGTTCCAGCCTCTTTCATACCCTTAATCTTCTCATAACGGAAGTCTATAAGGCTTACCATGAGCTTAAGGAAAAATCAGATGTCCCAGAAAGCTCGGTGAAGGCTATAGTAAGGGTAAAACGAACAGACAGCTGGTTCCCGTCACCGAGACAAAATGAAATGCTATGCAGACTCACACAAATCAGGCAAATGTTGACTCTCTCTAAGCGTACATCAAGTCTGTTGCAAAGGTCGCTGGAAAGATGGTGGGATCCTTCTACCGCTCCAGAAGATATCTCACTACTGATGCAATTCTCTATCTATATAAAAGCCAAGTACGCCCATCGATGGAATACTGTTGCCATATCAGGGCAGGAGCTGCTAAAAACAGCCTTTCCTGCCTTGGCAGAGTACAAAATAGACTTCGTGGCTTAGTGGGGGATGCCCTTTTCTCTACCCTGAAACCTCTCTCCCACAGAAGGGACGTTGCGAGCCTGTCCTTGTTTTATCGTTATTTCCATGGCAGATGCTCGTCTGAACTCCAATCTCTGGTCCCCCCTCGCCAATCTGTTACGAAAAGCACCCGTCTTGCTGAATCCACTGTGAAAAATTTCCCCCACTCTATATCTGTCCTAAATCAAAACGCGGATTCCATGAACAAAGCTTATTTCTTAGAACTGCACGCCTGTGGAACTCTGTTCTGTCTGCCTGCTTCCCTCCGGACTACAACTTGGTTGTCTTCAAGTCCAATGTTAACAAATTCCTAATGAACCACCCCCTTAAGTAAACATTTCAGCAAATCTCCTCACTAACGTAATGTACTTGTAATACCCCTTATCCCTGAGTGGCTTCCGGGCCTTGATAAATGGTGATTACTGTGTAAAAAAAAGCGTTGATTTCTTCAAAGAATGAAGTGAAAGCGCGTAAATGTTTACTAGATCAAACGTTCAACACTATGAATTATATATTAAGCATGGAAAACATCAAAGCAATGTATGAACTATCTAGAAATTAACACGCGTTAAGTCCATCCATAGCAAAAACTATACCACTTATGACTTAGCCAAGAGTAGAAAAACTGAGTATATGCACAGATCCATAGGTGGGTTAAACATTATTCTCGTATATTTAAGCCGGCTGCTCTTAATGTCATTGGACACCGTTTGTTGATGATAGAACCCTAATGTATGCCATCATTAAACGATTTTAAAAAGCAATAAAAAAAACAGTTGGATCCTGTCTATGAGGAAAAATCATTGCCATACGCGCCTACAAAAATTATGCAAATGCTGACACACTGTCAGCGTTGAAGTCTACAAGGAATGAAATGAAGACGAAAGGAAAATCTTTAGGAAAAATGCATGCAAGAGTGAGTAACCAAACGTGGTAATCCGTGCCGCGAAATATAACTTCATAACCTTCTTCTCAAATATCAAGAAAAAAGAAAATTACTTTAAATCATGAGGACTGCAGTCAACATAACTTACGGTAATTATAAGGTCGACTATAATCACTGCAATTATTATAGGCACCTTGCTACTGAGAATTGCGGGCAACGCAGATCTACTCATATAGGTAAGGTATCCTTACCTTTTAGTCGATGTAAAACCAACCGAAAGAGAATTGCACACGCCCCCTATTATTTTCAAGACAATCTACCATAAATGTGCTGTTAATACACTAATAAATACACCCTCAACTATGTACTGCAAATATATACACATTCAACACCATAAAAATAACTATACATCGGGTAAAATCGAACATCTATACATTTATATATACCCGTTAATATATGAACAAATTATATAGACGAGTGTAACACATAGATGTCAAAAACAAAACCGAGGTGTGATGTATCAATCATTTTTAAGCAACCGCATGCTCTATGATAAGGAGTATTGGGTGATGTATGCTCATTAGGGAAGGAAGCTGCATGGCCCCTTCGTAATAGATATGCGTATATTCTAGGTGTCGTCTGGAAAAAAAAGTTCACAAAACGATGTGCAACTCAAAGCAGGTGTCACTTATTATACACACTTATAAACGAGGTTTGCGATGCGTGGACCCTGTCTACATAAATTAGAATTAAGGGATAAACAAGACCCTCATATGCAGTGAAATTAACTAGAGCAATTGCAACAAGGTTGTAAACGTCTAAAATTGACAGACATCTGCAACGAGACATATGGATTCGGTATGAAACAAGCAGGTGGGAAGCAACCGCTCCCGAGAGATCACCTAAGAAACGTGTGGTATTCAAAGGACTACTTTATACGAAAAACATACGCAATAAGAAGAAAGAAGGGAAACACGTTAAAAAAAGTAACCTAGTTGATGAGAACCTCACGCAGCACGCGCTTTTGTACAAAGTAAATTATACCTGTAAATTTTATTGGCGAGTATAAAATTTCAGGCGTAGTAAAAGTGAATTATTCCCTTGAATATATATATATATATATATATATATATATATATATATATATACATATATATATATATACATATATATATATACATACACAAGTATATATACATATATCTACACATATATATGCATACACCAATATATATATACATATATCTACACACATATATATACATACACAAATATGTATATATATATATATATATATATATATATATATATATATATATATATATATATATATATATATATATATATATATATATGCTTTTTATTTTTTATTACCGTATCTTTCTGTTAAGTTACATTATTGTTTCAGCTAGCCGGCCGTTTTTTGGCCGTCAAAAACTTAAACATTAAGACTCAAATTTTAACGTAACCCCGTATCCTACCCCCACATATTTCCCTTCCCCTCCATGTAGCCTATGCCCTCAGCCACGCAAGAAATTAACTTCCCAGACTCTCCGACACAAGTTTCTTTAACTCCCAAACTAAAACATTGCCGACATACCAATCACCCCCTCCAACCTTTTCCCCTTGTTCCCTTCCTCTTTTTCCCCGCTCTTCTCGCACTCCTCCCCTGTTCACTCCTTCACTCTTTCATCTAATACCCTCTATTAAATATAATATATATATATATATATATATATATATATATATATATATATATTATTCAATTTTCACCCCAAGCAAGCCACAGTGCCACTTTGAAGCAGGGGGCTACTATTAGGGAATTAATTAGCGGGGTCATTATGAAGGGAGAAGTGTAGAAAGATGTTTGTTAACATTACACTTGAACTTCTGCATATCATTGCAGTTGGGAAAGCAGAATCCCGGAAGGGAGTTCCAAAGACCAGCAGTTCTGGGGAAGAAACTATTGGAGTAAAAGGCTTTCTTGCACCTAGGGATCTCTACTGTAAAGGGATGAGACTTAGTAGCTTGTCGGGTTTGTCGGGGGTAGTTACGTCGGGGGGTACAAGTGTTTGCAGTTCGTCAGAGCATTCACCATTAAAGTATTTGTAGAATAGGCAGAGGGATGCAACATCTCGTCGATGGGACAAAGGTTGAAGCCTAGATGACAGTTCAGGACCTATCAGGTTGGCGACTCTTTTTTGAACCCTGTCCAGAAGCGAGAGACAAGCAGCAGATGCACCAGCCCAGATGTGACAACAGTACTCCATACATGGGCGAATGGTTGCCTTATAGAGGTATAGGATACTGGCAGGCGTAAGTAGTTTTCTAGCACGGTAGAGGGAGCCAACCTTCCTTGTAGCAGCCTTGGCAATGCTCTCAATGTATCTATTCCAGTTCATATTCCCTGTAAACGTTAGGCCGAGGAGTCTAAAAGAAGTACTTTCAGGCAATGTGTTCTTGGCCATTGCTATTGGTGGTAGAGAAGGTTTCTTGTAGTTATTGAAGGAAACAAGCTTAGTCTTAGCAGCATTGAATGTGACCAACCATTTTTGTCCCCATTCCACTACGGATTGGAGGTCGTCCTCTAGTGTTTCTGCCATTTCCTTGGATATGTGTTCATTTGTTTTCTCCTCATATCTGTTATAGAGAGTGGTGTCATCGGCAAATATACCCATCTCCGAAACAATATTATCAGGGAGGTCATTTATAAATATCAGGAATAATAGAGGTCCAAGGATAGACCCCTTAGGTACACCCGAATTTATATATATATATATATATATATATATATATATATATATATATATATATATATATATATATATAATGTAATTTGGGCTGCGAATGCTATGTGATTTTGAATATTTGTTCAGGGTTTACTTCTCAGGAAAAGTATCCTCATTCCATGTTATTTTGGCAAACCGCTGTGTAGAGAGATCTTAACTACTCGAGGATACTGCCTAGTAAGCATTAATGTTCTTTCTCATATATCTTTTCTCTTATATGTTGTGCAGATACCCATGTTCAAGAAGATGCATCTGAAAGCTTTGAAAGGAAACATTTAGTCATATCTTATGAATCTGACACTCATAAATAGAACAGTAGTCCGTACAATCCACATAATGCATATAACGACTTATTATGCAGAAGAGGAATAATTTCATTGGCATGATGTCAGCAGTTTTTGTGAAAAGAACATTGTACATACTTTAGGGTTCATTTATTCCGCGATATGCGCTATTTACTGTTTTTATTTCACAATTGAAATATTTATTATGAAATCTCAATAGAGAAAACCACATGAAATAGATAATTCGAATCTTTTTACAAAATGTATTATTTTCACCATTAATTAAAATTTATAACTGAAACAAACACCGTAAAACAAAATATTTTACTTAAAGATTATCGACCTGTTTACAATAAGTAAATCATATTTTATTTGTATAAACATAACAATATTGCACTATAATATATCCCAACATATCGAAAAATCTTAATATTTTCATGATAGTCATTTTATCTTTTAAACTTAAATCTTTTTTACTAATGTTTTAATGCTATGACCTTCAATTTTCTGCAATTAATTATTCACAAATTTTAGTTTTGGTTTGGATTTTTACTGAAGAACCTGAACTCATATTTATACTAGAAGAGCCCGTTTCCCAGGGTTGCGAGGTGGAAGCCTGTCACCCTAGCAATAAAGTAAACTACGCTTGTTGTTGGTGGACATAGCTGTCACTGAACAAATGCGGGCACTTGCGGCTGTCGCTGAAATGAAATAATCTGGTTGTCACGTTGCAAAAAGTTGAAGAGCCATTTGTCAAAACGAAAAAGTAACCATTGATTATGAGGGAAACATTACTTAAATATTATCTACAAGGAGTATTTGATACCTAAAAAAAATGATACCTAAAAAAATAAGTAATAGATAGGAGAAAACATATTATATTTCTATATGAAGATTGGGGAGAAGTATATGACTTGGGGGAAATTACAACCTTTTATATAGTAATAAATGAAGATAAATGAAGTTATAGGTGTATGCCCATACATAGCTCATAAAAACTCGAGACAGATATGCATCAAATTAACCCTGCTTGCTGCATGTAATAAAAAACAATCTTGCCCTCTACATAGTTCATAGTAATGTAAGGAAAAAAAAGTTCAACCATATTATATGAGAGGTGTATTAAAATGGCAAACAGGTAGGGAATTGTAATGCCCGCATTTAATTAAACTGCCTTTTTTATTTAGGTACTTGTCTCTGTCCTTTAATCTGGTAATACATAGCTTTCCCTCAGACACATGTAACAAGGTCAATTGAGAGATGTGCAGGTGCTATTTTTCTTTAAACCTCCTATTCCACAACTGGTCTCAGGTTTGGCCTTTTTTAATTTTTATATTATATTACGAGCGATGTTTTGTTTTAATTTGAGATTTTTGAAAGAACATGTGTGTTAATAGCCATGGATGTTAAGGTTTCCCTTGGTAGTGATAGAATGTGCATTTCCGATGTGATCAAACATTTGCGTTCAAGTGGGCATTCAGGTGTGTTTAAGCAATTACAAGATCTAGTGGTGTTGAGTTCTGATATATTTAGTTCTTTGTTGCTATTAAATTATTCTCGATTATATTTTCAAAGTTATAACTACACCTATAACTAAGTTTGACAGTGTCTGTATTAATAATTTCATAGTTTATTTTACCTTGGTGAAAGTGTACATTGATAAGGTTAAGAGATGTTTTCATCTGTTAGTCTTAAGAAGTAAACCAAATTATATTCTTTGTTAATATTTTTAGAGTAATTTTCATTAGATAAGGTTTCGATATATAGTATTCGCCTGTTTTTTATGGTTGAGGGGTTTGTTATATTTTTTAAAGAGAGGCTTAAAAAACTCACCTCATTGCCTAATGTATTTCTGCGTTTATAAGTTTGATAAATTTCTATTAAAATAATCTTTTATGTAAATACCAATATCACTGCGCATAAAGCTCTAAGAAGGCTTCATCAAAAGCGAACCAGAAAACTGAGTGTTGCTTGCGTGACACTGCTGTCCGAACCTGGTTACCACTTGACGCGTCTTCTCTCCACTCCAAAACGAACTTCTGCAACTTTAGATTTTCTCTCCCCGAATCCGACTTTTCTCTTCTACAAATACAACTTCTCTGCTCGCAATCTAACTTCAGAATGCATTCCTTCCCCAAATCACTCCTATTTTATCTCCAATCAGGAGCATCTCATTTGCATACCTCGTGGTCACCCTGTAGGCATATAAAGAAACAGGGCAGCCATTTTTGTTTCTTTCTTCTTCATTATGAACACGAGGTAAGCCACACAAACACGCGGTCGGTCGTTCTTGTTTCTTTTTTCTTCATTTACACCACACTGAGCAATAATTAGAAATGCATCGTTCTTTATACTACCATCCTTGAACAATCCAATTCTAAAACATGAGGACGGGATGCTTAGTTAAAATGAAGGATTGGATAGTTATTATAAAAGCTGGTTTATATTCAGCTTCGCATCGGAAACTGGCCGCAACAAAAACCTACGAAAATTTAAAAAGATGCAATGAATATTAAACTTAATTGCTTTAGCTAAGTTCACACTTTTGATAAAAATATGAGTTGGATAATCATCATAGAAAGATGCAGAGAGTTGGAGTAAAAGCGTGATTAAACATGCACTGCAGAAACGTCTTCTTAAAAATCGCTATGGGATTGCAGAACTTGTGGATGTTTAACAGGAATTGGAATGCACAATCTGTAGCATAGTTCTTCTGTCAAATGATGGTTTGGTGAAGCATATAGATTCCCATAAGTTTAGACTAAATCCACACTTTTAAGAGGTCATGCTGCCACCCGGACAATGAGATACTTATAGCATATGCGTATTGGTATGTAATTCAGTAAGCGGTTGTAAAATACAATGAATGATACATGAGGAATTTACTTTCATCCATTATATATAAATCCATTATATATATATATATATATATATATATATATATATATATATATATATATATATATATATATATATATATATGTAGTAGAGATTTAGAAGGATGTCACAATGCGAGGAATCAAATGTAGCCGTTATGCTTGGATTCGATCTGTTCCGCCCACCATTTGAAAAAGGTATTTTTCCGAAATTAATAATTGATATTGTCGCAAACATAACAAGTAAGACATTTTACCTAATACAACTGAATAGATATATGTATATATAAAACATATGTATGCACTTATTGATTTGTAAATATCCACTTGTTCTCGTCTTCTCTAACCAACAAGACTATATTTCATCCCTCGCATTGTGACAGTCTTCTAAATCTCTGCTACATACCTATCCCACACATTATTCAAGAAAACTACATAGCAATCTTCTAAATATATGTATGTATATATATATATATATATATATATATATATATATATATATATATATATATGCATAGATCATCATATAACGATTAAATCAGTCTGGCTGACGTAAATTAACATTTAAGATTAAAATGTTTAAATTCAACGTTATTTCACGCGGTTAATGGTAGCCGAATGGAGTAGGTCTTCGCTAATCGAGCCACAGATGTCTCGTGCTGCAGGGTTCAAATCATCTGACTAGTATTAATCGTGGCACCCTGCACAGTAGATTCCCGAAAGGATGAAACACTCGTGCCTGTAGATATTCAATTATTATAGTTAAAAATAAGTATATATATATATATGTATATATATATATATATATATATATATATATATATATAACAATTTAGAGTAGCATACATTTGACCTAGAGTTGTCATTGTAATTTCATCTGAACGCACTTCATGTTATAAAATCGATATGTCCCCATGTACAAGATATATGATAAAAACTGAAAGAAAGAGAAGTTAATGCATTCTGAATGTCTGGTAACTCGATTTTTTCTTAGTCATGGACATGTTTCTTTTGAAATAGCATAGTCATTCTCTTTTTCAATATGGCGCACCGAAAATTATACTGTTGTCATATTAAGTTAAAAAAAAACAAGTACGCATGCTTTAAAAAAGTATAATAATCGTTTTTTAGAACGTTCTCTTTTTATTACAACGTAGGTTCCTTCTTAATCCATGATTTAACAACCTCTGGCTTTTAAAATTATACGTACATGCTCTACTTGCTCCTATAAGGGGATACAGAATAATAACTTAGTTTGAGACCAATTGGTGTAAATGGCAAAGAATTATTTTAAACAACAATCAATCTATGCCTAATATTTCCAATATTATCTTACGTTAATTTGAAATTATATTTTCCCAAAAATTGTCATATTCGATTGTTATGTGTTATGTTTTACTCCAGGCAGACTTTTTTTTTTACTAAGGAGTCACCACTTATCAAAACACGGAAGCCACTCGGGGATAAGGTGTATTGGGTGTACAGTAATCAATGGGATAGATCTTTGCGTTAGTATTAGATTTGATAAAGTGTCTTACTTAAGAGGGAGGTTCATTAGGAATTTGTTTATGTTGGACTTGAAGAAGTCCAGGTTGTAGTCAGATGGGAAACAGGCAAACGGAACAGAGTTCCACAGGCGTGCACTTCTAAGAAAGAAGCTTTGTTCATGGAATCTACGTTTTGGTTTTAGCACATATAAAAAGTGGGGAAAATCTTGACAGTGGTTTCAGATGGGCGGGTGTTTATCGTGAAAGATTGGCAAGGGGGAGCAGAGATTGGAGCTCAGACGAGCACGCGATGGAAGTAAGACAGGCTCGCAACGTCTCTCCTGTGGGAGAGACGTTGTAGGGAAGAGAAAAGTGAATTCCCCACTAAGCCATGAAGTATATTTTGTACTTTGTCAGCTGTTTTAAGCAGCTCCTGCCCAGATGTGGCATCGGTACTCGATCCTTGGACTACTTTCATAACAAGTTTCAAGTTTTACAACTGTCAAGCTTACATTTTTTATCTGTTATAGCGTGAATGGCATGGTGTAGGTCATGTTTGCATTTCTCTGATATGCAAGAGAGTTACATCAACTTCATCATCATCATCGTTATTTATCTTAGAAACATGATTGGTATATTGTTGGCATTGGTTTCCTGATATATTTGTCATGCCAGAGTTATTTCTAACAAACGTGCCAGGAGGGGCCACGAGAATTTTGTACGCGTCTGAATTAAAAGCATTTTTTGAGAAACGAATGAATTCGCAATTGGGACGCACAAGTCGTCGTTCTCTATCAAAACGAACTTTAACAGTGGCTTAGCTCGAGAAGTTTGACGTAAAATAAAATAAAAAAAACACTGCGTTTCATTAATTTATAAATACACAGTTTAAAATTAACACATACATCCAAAATATAACTAATAGACAAAACAAAGACAGGCTCGCAACATCTCTTCTGTGGGAGAGAGGTTGCAGGGAAGAGAAAAGGACATCCCCCACCAAACCACGAAGTCTATTTCGTACTCTGTCAAAGCAGGATAGGCCGTGTTTAGCAGCTCCTACCGAGATGTGGCAGCAGTACTCTATCATTGGACGTACTTGGCTTTTATACAGATAGATAATTGCATTAGTAGTGAGATATCTTCTGGAGCGGTAGAAGGAGTCCACCATTTTCCCAGCGTCCCTGGTAACAGATTTGGTGTAGTGTTCCATTTCAGATCAGGAGTAAAGGTCAAACCCAGAAGCTTGTCAAAACATGGAGCCTCCCCAAGACGCGAGCCATCCATTTCAATTGATGCCAGATGGGGATCAGAGCGTTGATGATGTAAAGATAGAAGCTTCGTTTTGGATGCATAAAAAGTGACCAACCACCTCTTCCCCCATTGTACCACGTGCTCAAGATCAGAGGAGAGAGGATTAGAGAGAATTTGTCATTTATAGCCTATGATGTGTTGCCATAGATGGTCGTGTCATCAGCGTAGACGTCAACGAATGATTTAAGTATGTGTTTTGGGAGATCATTGATGTAGATCAGGAAGGGAGTTGGGCCCAGGATGGACCCTTGTGGGACTCCAGCATTAATACTGTGGGCCTCTGATTTCTGCCCATCAACCACTACTCTTATGAACCTATCAGAGAGAAATGATTTAATGATTGAGAATACATTTAAATTAACAAATACATCCAAAATATAACTAATAGATTTATACGCAACAGGCGCTTATTTAAACATGTATATTCGGTTTCTTTCGTAAGTTTTTCTGAAAATAAACATTTATATTGCGTCTGTTTCCAACTAGTAATTATGAAATATCAGATATTTTATTACGCAAATTCTAAGCAAATATGTGAAGGATATTTTTAGCCTGACGTTGTAAAATAACTAAGTATTCGTTAAGCAAATTGTGGTTTCTTTAATTATGTACACTATTTTGAACAAAGGAACGACATACTAGATATATAAATAAAGTGAAAGGAAAACGGAGGAGTTAAAACGATAAAAATAAAGAAATCTGTAAGTGAAACATAATAGTCAAACGTGGAAGACTTTAAAAATAATTTTTCTTGTACGCTTTTAAAAAAAGGTTTATATATATTTGGGACACAAGGGGATTTCACACAGATATAAACCTCCCTGCTTGAATAAACAAACGTCTGATGTTTCTGGGCGTTGAGTGATAACCAGTCTCCCCAGATTCCCAGTACTCTTCACCTCTTTCGAAAGTAATTGCAAGTAATTTGCATTATCGCAACAAATGCTTGGCATTGATTTCTCGTTGGCATCGGTTATTGGTCTTCACTGGAATTTGAGTGGCAATAAGTCTCCCCAAGATCCCAGTTGTCTTTGCAATTTCCCAGCGGCCGGTACTTTCTTCTCGGTATTTTCATCCTCCTTGACTCTATTTGGATGTTTGTTCTCACATATATTGGGGGGGTCAGTTATCTGGCAATAGGGGGTAGGTAACTTATAGATATGCAGCGTCAATTTTCTTGGTTCCATTAGGCGTTTCATGATTTACATCTGCAGCATTTTGTCTTTTCAGCACTTGTTGCTCATGCCTATTAGTCTTCATATTCCAAGGTAATCTTGATATTTCAGTTGTTTTTATTATTGCGTTCGTTGTATTTTCCACGTCATTCCTCGTATTATAATTTCTCACATTTTTTAAAGTTTTCGGGATAGTTTCTAGTGCTCCTATTATTATTATTATTATTATTATTATTATTATTATTATTATTATTATTATTATTCGATAGATATTATACAATCTATAGAAAGACAATACAATATAGTAAACTAGCCAGGGTGCCCGGCGGTGCCTGAATGTTTGCAGATGTGTGTTGAGCAACAACAAAAAAGTAGTAGAAGGAAAATAGTTTCGAACCCGTACGCAAAGGAGGAAAAGAGCGGGGGGAGAACGTGAACTCTTTGCTGTTACGACCACCGCCAAACTGGAAGTGACGTAGATTTAAATTGAGGCTAGACAATCCAAAAGAGGGGATGCCTTCGTAAAATATCGGCGAAAAAACGACTCCTCTCTGTTAAAAAGTGGCCAGTTGAGGTGAAGAAATATTTTTTTAGCCAATTTTTCGGTATTTGTCGTCTGAAGGGTCGAACTCAAATACGATTCTGATCTTGTAAAAATCCATCGCCTCTGTCGAATGTTTTACGCAGACATGCAAACATACATACATAGAATTATATATCGTTAGCTCCAATTTTCGACCTTAATCGATTAAAAAGCTTGCCCTATCTCTGAAAACATTTTATGTTAAATTTCAAATGTTTAGCCCCAGATATTTTTTCAGTTTGTCCTCTATTATCATTTATGGTTTTAGGCTCAAAGCAAGTTATGTCTAAGTAACCTATATCTAATATTTGAATTGTTTATACGAAAAATTGTCGGAGGAGTTTGGTAGAGTTCTCAAAGGAAAATTGCTGAACTTTGACCCCTTAACAGCTAAATTCCTGGCCAAAAAAAGATTACCAAAATTTTATTAAAACATTCGTGTATTTCCTCTTGATTAGGCCGAACATTGTTAAATTCGGACTATTTTCAAACCAGACTAAAATTTATGAATTGATGGTATTTATGGTGTCTTACTTCATATTTTTTTTCATTTTTTAGTGTTTTATTTCTGTTATTAATCTCACGTAATTGGGTTAAATTTTAACATTTCATCTTGATACAAAACTCTCATATAATTAAGTTTCTTATTTAGTGTATTACTCGGTGATTTTAATGTTAAACTATGTGATACTACAATGCAATTATATATATATATATATATATATATATATATATATATATTAAATATAATAAGCAGAAGTCTTTCGAGAGCTCTTTCAGCTATCATCTCATCAGGAGAAAATCGATAGCGTGAAAATAATAATATTATGTCGAAAATAAAGAGTTCTATGGGGAACTATTGAATGTGTCAAAAATTACAGAGACAATAAAATAAAGTTTATTAACGTTTAAAAAACGATTAAAATAATGACACAGCGAGGGGAAAAGAAAAAAAACACGGTAGAAAAGATTCACACTTCCCCAAAGAGAAACAATTGCTACCGTCACAAAGAAGCTTTCCGCACCGCAATAGAGACAGACTCCAACATCTTTAAATAGTTTCTGGAGTCCGCTCTAGGTAGCACCTCGAACCATTCAATTTTATATCCGTCGGCACAGCGGCGGTTCTCAAACACATACTGGGCTATAGCAGAATCCAAGACTGCAGAAAGAGGGAGACTACCAGACCCCATCCTCCCTTGTCTGAT
This sequence comes from Euprymna scolopes, assembly GCF_053919585.1. Classification (NCBI taxonomy): domain Eukaryota; kingdom Metazoa; phylum Mollusca; class Cephalopoda; order Sepiida; family Sepiolidae; genus Euprymna; species Euprymna scolopes. The sequence goes on along the minus strand of NC_136501.1, from coordinate 96,195,516 downwards.
CTTCAATGGAACATGCTGATTTTAGTGAAAAGATGCAAGGATGTTCGCCCAACATAACCAGCATCACAGTGGCATTTGAATTGATATACAATATTGCTATTTTGGATGTAAGGAAAACTACCCTTGTGAAAAGATGGAACACCAGGTCACGTTGTATATACCAAACGCAAGGACATAGAATAAAAACAGTCATAAATACATATGCGAGTCTGTTTTGAAAGTCTGTTACTCTTTTCCCCAATCCACGGTTATTTTAAATAAAACGGCCATTTCAAAAGTCCAAACATTCTAGGAGATTTAAAATCCGCAACTTTTTTGAAGATACAGTAATCAATAAAGTCAACAGGATAATCATTATTGATGACTATTTCCCTGATCTTATATATATATATATATATGTATATATATATATATATATATATATATATTTATATATATATATATATATATATATATATATATATATATATATATATATATATATGTATATATACATATAAAGTAATGTGATTGATAATTTTAAATTTAAAAATCAAATTATAATTAAATTAAAAATCCGTTTCATAAGAAAGAACAACAAAAAAATCAATTATCTGTACGATCGTTTCGGAAAACAGTGCTTTTTATTGTGGTAGACATCAAGTTAAAGACAATAATTATTACATAAAGTTTTTTAATAAGCAAGGTCTCCTCGTAATCAAATTTTGAAGGGTTTTTATTAAATTTAAAAGACACCATAAATAAACCTAGCATTAATAGTAAGGCAGATGTATCTGAAAAAAATTAAATAAAAGGTTTGGATTTAAAATTGATAAGAAAATTAATATGGGTCAGAAATATAAATGAAATACAGTAAAATAAAGATTTGAATTTAAATTATAAGTTTGCTTTAAGTACAACATTACAAATATATACATGCATATATATGAAAGAATAGACACACAAATACATTTACATATATATATATAGGTATATATATATATATATATATATATATATATATATATATATATATATAGGTACAAAAATGTACCTTTTAATTTTTCGCCTTTTTAAATCAGGAACTATGGTTAATATACTCATACAGATGTTTGCTATAGCTTTACACCTTATTGAATGATGAATTTTAAAAAGGGGGGACGCCCTTGTAATAAATTATTTCCGTTAGTGTACTTTTGATTTAATTCTGTTAGTGTACTTTTGGTTTATATTTCGAATGTTGTTTGTGTAATTACATAATGTAACGGGGGATAATTAGTCATCTTGTCTTTAATTAAGGGGTCAAGGGGAATAATTAGTCTAACTTAATTTAGTAAAAAAAAATTGCAATCTATTTTTACTAATAAGTAATGTTTAATGCTTTAAGGTGGTTTATATGTATTAAATTAAAACCAACGTTTGATATATACACATATATATCTTTGTATAAAAACATCGTAAAAATATTTTGAAAAGTTCAATTTAAAATGAAGAGACAAACCGGTACAAATTGTATTATAAGCGAAAAACAATTTCTTAAACGAGAAAACAATAGAAAAAACATATAATCATTCGATATATATTTAAGTTCTTAAAACACCTTACATTACTTTTTTTCTTTTTGTAATAAAAAGGCATGAGCCTTTAGAAATTCATCATCAGATAATACATAAACGGCAATACTTGAATGTATTAATATTATTATCACAGCTGGTTTTACTGATATCCTGCTGTTTTTAGTGTTGAAATCGCTACTAGGTAAATTGGGCACACTATAATTAATAGGTAATTTGTTCTATAATAACTGCGACAAAACTTGCGTAAATTTATATATACTTTAATCTGTTTTACAACCAGCCAAAACCGATGGCCTGCTAGCGCATATTTATATATATATATATATATATATATATATATATATATATATATATATATATATATATATATATATATATGTGTGTGTGTGTGTGGGTGGGTGTGCGTGTGTGTGTACATATATATAGTATACATATATATAGTAGTTATATATAGTATATATATCGTATATATATATATATATAGTATACATATATATATAGTATGCATATATATATAATATATATATAGTGCATATGTATTATATATACGATATATATATATATATATATGCATATGTATAAAATATATTTATATTGTATAAATATATATATATTATATACACACATATATATATATATACATACAATATATAGTGCATATATTATATATATATATTAGATATATACATATATATATACACATATACATAATAATATACATATATATATATACATATACATACACACACATATATGTAGATATATATGTATATATATATATATATATATATATATATATATTAGTAGGACATCTGTTTTACCTGCTTGCACATTACGTTGATATATTATATTTAAATTTATGCAGATTTATTAGTTTATATGTATATATATATATATATATGCATATATATATGTGTATATATATATATATACGTATATATATATATATGGGTATATATATGTATGTATATATATATATATATCTATATGTATTTGTATATATATATATGTGTGGGTGTGTGTGTGTATGTGTGTGTGTGCTTGTAATCGAAAGCTTATATAATTTAGACTAGTCTGAGTGCTCGGAATTGCCCGCATGTTTGTAGGAGTCTGTTGAGCAACAAAACAATATATAAGTAGGCAGGCAGACTCGAACCCCTGAAGAAAAGGTGAACAAGAAAACGGAAGTGGGTGTAAGAGTGTTTGTTGAGGAAATAAACATTTTAAAATAGAAAGAAAATTGCGAGCGCAAAGAAAGAGTGGTAGTACCGTGAAGAAGGAAAAGAAAGTGAAAAAAAGTGACGCGTTAGCTTTTGCGCACATCGCCAAAACTGGAATTGACGTCGCTAAAAATCATACATACATTTTTACAGACTGGTGAGATGTATATTATAGCCTTGCCTGTGTACCCGGTGTTACCCGGATATTTTTAGGTGTGTGTTGAGCAAATTTACCAAAAACATTGTAGTAGGCAGGCTGACTCCAACCCGTGATACAAAGGCGGAAAAGAAAGTGGCGGTCTGTGTAAGGGTTTTTGTTTAGAAAAAAAAATATGTGGAAATTCCAAGAGCAAATAAATAAAAGTGGTAGTAGATTGATAGGCTCGAACTCACAACCCGAAGGAAGAAAATATAGTAAAAAAAGAAAAAAAAAGTTACGCAGAATGCGGAAGTCACGTAGGTTCAGATTACGGCGAAACAATCGAAAAAGTTATGACTTTAAAAATATAGGCCAACAAAGCGACCTCGCCTCGTAGCAAACTGCCCAGTTGAGAGAGAAAGGATTAATATTTTGGGCCAATTTGTTTGATATTGTTCGTCCGAATTATCGGGCCTTAAAATGCTTTATGTGTCGGGAAAATCCGCTGCCTCTGTCGGATTTTTTGCGTGAAATACATACATACATACATACATACATGCATACATAAATGCATTCAAACAGACAGGTGAGATTTTTATTATAGACGTTTTCTTTTCTTAAACATTAAACATTATGATGTTATTTATTAAGATAAATATCGCAATGCTTTTGTGGTAACGATTTAGTCCGGAACGAATGCGGAATAATGTTTTGATATGAAATGAAAGCAGTAATTAATTTAATTGGATTCCGATGTATATCTGTCAATATTTCTGAATGTCAGATTCAACATTTTTTTTTAAATATGTATCTTATATTTTAAATCATTGCCTTGTTTGACTTCAGAAACTATCGAGCCACCGGTCCGTCGTATTGGACACACGTCAAAGAGGCGTATTAAATATCTAAATTAGAAGAGAAGAAATACATTTTTTAGCTTCATATTTTTACTAAATCGCCAGTCTGTAAACAGAAACTTTGCAACACGAACTTTCAATTAATAATAATTGAAATGTCAATATTTGCCGCGATTTAAAAATACTTTACACAAAATCACTTCAACTGAGGTGGCCATTTTGAAATCAAAATGGTCCCAGGCAATTTTATTAATTTTACAGCAAATCATAAATAAAGATATTTTCAAAAACGTAGGTCTTTTTGTCTTAAGCGACTATTTCGAGAATATCTTTTACTCCTTATCATGAACACCTTTTCATTATCGGTCGGTATAACGTAAAGCTGAAACGGTTAAATAAAGGAGTCACAATTAGATACGAAAACGGATATTGTTAGAAACGTAATTAGAAAGGACGTAAATACAAAATCTAATTACAGGCGTTCTTGATATTGCAGCCTGAATAACAAGAAAAACATTGAATACCTATTTTAGAATGCGTTATCCGAGTTACGAAAAAAAGATCTTATTCGAGTATTGCAAACGAAAAAAAAAACGCTGTTTGTGAATATTTCTACATCTGAAATTGTTCTCTGATGATTTAACTCCAAAATATCCTCTATGGGTTAATATTCTGCTTCATTAAAAAGGTGAATAAACTATAATGCTTATATTACTGGAGCAATAATATTATAACTACCTATTTAATCCGTCAAATCGAGCAAAACTTGTAACCAGTTTCATCCGTATGTCTACTTTATACGAAACAGCTGTGGTATATAATTCACTATCGAGACAATGTATTAATACATATAATCCCATAACAGCGTACCACACGGATAACTTAATACTCAAGTCGCCGCACCATAGCCCATCAATTATACTTTCAAATACCAGACCCATCGGTCAAGAAAAAAATTTGAAAAAGAAAATAAATAAAAAAAAACAAACGGACATAAAAAAGTATTAATATAGTCGTTAAATATACTGATTATATGTTCATATACAATGGGTGCAGTATGCAGATATATAGGTGACTATAGTAAAAGTTGTTTCCATTTTTGCATTAGAGAGAAAAATAATTCAATCGGCAATAGGGTCTGACTGCATATAAAAACGATCCCTGATGCTTCTCTGGACCTCTTCATGAGAAACGTGAATTAAATATTCGTTCAGACTAGCTAGTTTTCTGCAGAGTAAAGTTATAATGCATGTGTGATTATGTGGTGATATTAATTCATAACGGTGCTTCGAACGGAAACAATAATAGTACCTTACCACAGCAATATATTTTTAATTTCAGTTGTTTGGAACTCTTTTAGAACCAATGCAGTGGCGTGATTACTAGGGCTGTAACAAGAGAATATTCGTTTCATTATTTTGACTCTCGAGTATATATCAGTTAGTATCATGTTTTTAGATAGAGTCATGTGGTTCTAGGTTGATTAATGGTCTAACTGCCCCGGACATATACTCGGGTGGGGGTAAAAATGATAAGAATATGTTTTTGTCATAGCCATAGTGATTACTAATCCGTATTACTCAATACTATTCGCTAACTATGCGTCGACCGACGTGTCATTTGATAGCAACATATGTGTTTCCGGCTCATCAGGATGGTCCATACTAAACTTCAACCAAACAAGACAGTACTTCCGAGAAATAATAGTAATATTGAAAGGCATAACCCAAAAAATATAACATATAAAAAAAACTATATTAAACTATTACACAATGACTCGGGTTCATAATATTTTATTCTCATTTCACCTAAAATATTGTTTATTTGATCTAAAAGTATCTATACAAATTGTTTTAGTGATTCAAACGTCTTTATACAAATAAATAAAGGAAGTTCTATTTTAGTGTGAACTAATTTGATTAAATGGCGTACACTTTTAAACTTCACAAAAAGTGTTGCAACACTATCGTGTTATGTTTATTTCATGGTTTCTCTTACATTCTTCAGCAATCTTAAAACTACATCCAGGCATCAATATGATTTCAATTCTTTGTTGTTTGATCAATACCATCTTTAGGATACTTTTAAAAAAAATAGAAATAAAAAATATAACAAAAAATAAATGATTTATGTAATTGTATGGAGGCTTTTGAATCACCCCCCCAAAAAACATATGGAGATGTTTGAATTACGAAAAAACAACATTTTCTTTGAGTGGAGACTTTTAAATCATCCTGTAGATTACATTTTATGTAAGAGTAAGCAGTTAAAGTTGTTTTGTTTTTTAAATATTTTTTACAACAACTACAAACAAGTAAAATACTGTGATCATTATAGGTCATGGATATTACCTTAAACTATATCCAGTGGTGAGGCCCAAGCTTAAGGGGATTTAGGGTGTGTGGAGCCACCCTTTAATTGCCATTGCTCCCAGGTCCACTATGACCCGGAGTAGTAGTACCTGTTAGGGTCCCAACTATGGGTTAAATAGAACCCGACTTGAAAACAACAAATATATTCTATTAAAACATGTTTCATCTGAATCTTTGGAGTTGGTATTAAATAACCTGAAAAGGTTTGATATGCCGTAAAACAAGAACAACCAACCAATAAAATGATCGTTACCAGAAAAAAAGTATATATTTCGCTTGGTTTTATTTCATATTTTATTTTATAAACTTGTGTTTCATGTCCATTTGGTATACTCGTTTGGTGTGTTCTTACAGATTAATTATAATTTAATATCGTATTATTATTATTATTATTATTATTATTATTATTCATTACTATATCTCATAAATAAAGGAGTCACATTATAAAAGTTGGCATTGCGTGTGGTATTCATGTGTAATTAAACGAGTAGATAAAGCACGTAAATATATTTTACCCCCTTCGTTGTGGAATCTATAAAAGTGAACGTGTGCGTGTGCGTGTGTGTGTGTGTGTGTATGTGTCTGTGTATGTGTATATGTAGAGTTCCCGATGCAATAACTGTCAATTTTTAGTCTACAGACAGGATATTTGATAAACAGGGTTCTGAGATTTGGGAAAATAGATGTGATCAGTATTCGGCCAGAAATTCGGCGATTAAGGGGTCAAAGTTCAACGAATTGACCTTTGATAACTCTACCAAACTCCTCCGACAACATTGGGTCTACGCACTTGAAATATTAGATATAGGTTCCTTGGACATGGATCTAACTTAATAACTTGATTTGAGCCCAAAACAATACATTTTAAGGAGACATAATTGGGGTCAAAGTTTAACAAAATTGCCCTCTGCTGTCTCTTCCATACTACTCAGACAATTTCTAGTCTAAATATTTTAAATTTTACGTAAAGGGTATTCAGAGATATATCAAGCTTTTTCATAAGTTCGGGTGTAAATTTTTTTGTTAGCAAGATATGTATGTGTGTATGGATGTCTGTGTGTATGTCTGCGTTAAACGTTCAATAGAGGCGACGGATTTTACCAAGATCAGTATCCTTTTTAATTCGACCTTTCATACGACAAATATCGAACAATTGGCTAAAAACATTAATATCTTCTCGTTCAACTAAGCACTTTTCTACAGGGGGGCACTTTTTTCGCCGATATTTTTTAAAGTAATCCTCTACTTTATATTGTCTAGCCTTAATTTTAAAACATGTCGCTTCCGGTTTGGCGCTGGACGTAAAAGCATACACGTTATGTTTTACACCGTTCTTTTCCTCCTTTGCGTACGGTTTCGAGCCTGCCTTCCTACTACCACTATTTCTTTTTGCTCAACATACACATCCAAACACCCGGGCAACGCCGGGCTGGAATGCTATTTTTTTAATAAATCGATTCCTCGCAGTAAATAAGTTTTCTATGCAGTATGTTAATAGATTTTCCTTTCGAATATTTTTTTAAATAAATATGATGTCTTTTATACACGCTAGAGATTAAATATTGGTTAAGATGATTAGAATATTTTTATCGAAAAAGTGTTCATATTTTAATATCTCTGTATGATTTTAATCAAATATGTCGTGATAAAGATATATTTTGACAGTGAATATATTTGAATAAAATAAAATATGCATCAAGTGCACTTAAAAGCCAAACCACAAGAAAATGGAGAAACATAATTTCAAAACACAACCGCGAGGCTCTTTACAAACAGACTTAACTTTACAACAAGGCAAGGAAGAAGAAAGGTAGAAAGAAACAAAACAACACATGGGAGCTGGAGTATATCTCTGATTTATATTCGTTATAAATTTCAAACAAGTAAAATATACCCCCCAATATTACCTTTTAATTTGGCTTTCAAGCGCACTGGATGCGTACTTTATTTTATTCTTTGACAGTATTTAAAGTCTCTACTGATCTTAATATATCGGTATAATAGTAGGCACAAGTCATGGAATGACCCTACTTTATATATATATATATATATATATATATATATATATATATATATACATATATATATATATATATATATATATATATATATATAAACTGCGTAATTCGCTTTGTTGCAAATTAGTAAAATATCAATATTTCACTAAACATACATCACAGAAAATTGAAATTTGTATCATCAAAACACTGTTTCGAGGTTAGTTATTTCGAAAAATTGTATTTAATGCGTGCGATATTCACGAAATTATGGCATTTTATTATCAAGTAATTTATCGATCGTTTTATTACAGGTCCTTTACAATGCAAGAAAAGGGGGCGATTAATTGTTATCGAAAAGGAAAGAATGTTGCTGGACTCGCAGAAGATTATTTCTCAAAGAGTAAGATATGGAATTGGAAAGGGGTCCAAGGAACTTGGCTTCATTCCTGAATATCCCAACACTAAATCACGAAAGGAGAATAGTACAACAGTTTAACAGAGTGATATTCGGAAAATTCGTAGGGAAGTCAACCGAAACCCAAACAGCACCAGTGCCTTCATTTTTTGAAAGGCCTGGAATCACTACAAACTCCAGGCAGCTCCGATGTAATGTATTGAATAAGATGGGAATGCCCGTCTAAACTACTCGAAGGTTTCCATTGAGTAAACAAGATAAGGAAAAAGAATTACATAAAAATGGATTTCCAACGTGTCCTATTTACAGAAAAACCCGTGCTAATCTTGGACAGGGACAAAGTTTGGAACTCAAACAGAGCTTTAACCCCTTACAGTGTTCATAGCCAACAAGGGGGTGGAGGCAAAATGTTTAAGCAGGGAATCACTGAGGATAAGTTAGTTGGACTATTCTGAGTTCCAGAGTGTGTAAAACGTACCAGAAATGCGTACATGGCGTTCTTAGATAAACATTATCCACTATGGGTAGATTCCCTAGTATTTTCTCGTCGCTTTCAGATGATTTTTATGGATAACCATGCACCATCCCATTCTGTGAGGGTGACTGGAACCTATTTTTCAATCCATGGGCTTCCTTAGAGCTTTCCTTGTGAGCTCCCCACCGTATTCTCGGACCTTAACTCCATTGAGCATCTCTGGTCTATATTGAAAATAGGTGTTTATGAGGGAACCAACCAATTTACTTGAAAAGACTGCCCTGTGGAGGAAAGTAGTTGATGTCGCAAAAACATAACTCCTTTTAGGATCAAAAAATTGAATTCTTCAGTGGACAATAGTGGGTTCAAATTTATTTAAAAATGGTCGATATGGCTGGAAGTAATTCATTTATTTGAGGCTTAGCACCTTAGATGTGATTTTGTATATTATTCTCTCGCAGAAAAAATATAATAAAATGTAACCTTTCTATGATTGCACATTGTAGTTCTCCCTAAGACAACAATTTAAGAGGCATGTAATGAAGCGATGGTCGGTGGAAATTTCTTGTTAAAGAATAAAATGCCTTAACATTGTGAATATCGCATAAATTTGAATATAGTTTCGGGAGATACCTAACCTTAAAGCATTAACTTTATTATGCAATTTATATATTTTGTGACATATATTTAGTAAAATATTGATATTGTACTAATCTGCAATAAAGCGATTGACGCAGTATGGTTATTAAGCAACACTGAATATTCCGCATTTCATCCACTCAAGGATTCTTCAGGCTTATGCGCGAATTTTGTGGTTGTCTATCGTTTTTATATACGCACCTTCTATCGAGATTTTAGTTAGCCAATAAGCTTTATAGTATCCACCGCGTCCTTCCTATTAACTAATGAACATGCACTTATAGGACAAAATATTGATATCAAATATAAACAAAAAAACACCAATAACTATAATAAAATTTAAATAGAAGAAAAAAGAAATAAAATCTGGTATACGACCCCATAAATCAAATGTTAAAAATAACTTGGCAAGAAATTTCTAGATCTTAACGAAAAGCACTTTCCCACAACCAACCCGTTACACAAAATTTTCAATAACAATACCCTAAAGTTATCAGACAACTACTGCAGAAAAACAATAACAAATAAACAATAAAAAGTAGACACCATGACAAAAATAAAACTAACACAAAAGAAACATATATAACTAGCAGAAATAATAATAATAATAATAATAATAATAATAATAATAATAATAATTGTTATAATAAACCAACTCCGGACAACAACAACCATACTAAAGGTAAAAATAAAAATACTAAAACGAACGGGATAAATGCAACTGCAGATATCACACATTTTGCCCACTTCAAAATAAATTTCTAACCAAAAGCATAGTTTACCAGGCCACAATATTTGCGCAAGAAATTCCGAATAATAAGAAATAGTACGTAGGTATAACTTCCTTAGTTTTCCAAATTCGATAGCATGACCACAAAAGTATATTAAGCAATAAAAATACCCCATGAAAACAACCCTAGCAAATAAATACTGGGAACTTAATGAAAGCGGCGGTTCACCGGTAGTACAATGGAAAATAGTAAGACAAGCAAACACCTGTAGAGACCTAGACGACCCATGTAGATTATGCTTTCATAAAACATTTGCTATACTGTACCTTAAAGAACCGCAACATCTATTAAACTATAGGAGAGAAATAGCGAACAACTGTGATCACAGGATAACATTTACTCAAGGATAGAGATACAAAATAACTTTTAAACTAACAAAAACAATGGAAAATAAACAAATAAATAAATTAAATAAATAAACACTCATATGCATACACTATCATGCATATATATGTATATATATATATATATATATATATATATATATATATATATATATATATAAACTAACATAAAAAACAAACCTTGATTTAAAACAGGTCAAGACACTAGACATCCAGGCTAAATAGAACACACACAAAGAGTCAGGTCAACCAGAGGTCAAATGGGTCTTTGTCCTATAAGTTCATGTTCATTAGCTGATAGTAAGGGCGCGGTTGATACTAGAAAGCTGATTGGCTAACTAAAATGTCAATAGAAGTTGTGTATATAAAAACAACAGACAACCAAAAAATTCGTGCATAAGCCTAAAGAATCCTAGACTGGATGAAACGCAGAATATTCAGTGTAGCTTTATCGCATTTATATTTTATAAATTAATAACTAGCTCTAGCTATGTATTGAACACTTTGGATGTGAATACTTAAAGTTTACGCATAAATTTATACATTTGCATATTAATTTTATGTGATTAAATGAAGTAGTTATATAGTATTGAACATTGCAATATACTAAAAGAAATAAACGGTAAGATGATTAACATCCTGGTATCTGCAATCTAAAATTGTGTCATTTATACATACAATAAAGAATAAGGCCCATCTTGAAACATACATACTTTACCTTTATTTTAAACTAAAATTTAAATTAAGAAAAAAAAACAATTAGAAAATGTTCCTTAAGTAACTAATAATTTTTCGTCATAATTTATTTGAATACAAAAAAATCCTGGTTGACATCAACACATTCTGGAAATCGTAAAACCTCATAACTAAAAGAGGAACACCATAACCAAGAGAAGAACACCCTTCTCAAACACACAGTTTAAATTCTATATATAGAGTGACGCCAAGAAGAAAGTCATCACTTTTCATTTTTTCTTTCAAAAACCGCAAATATATGCTTAATTGAATGTGTTATACACACATATATATATATATATATATATATATATATATATATATATATATATATATATTTCATTTTATTAACCTTAAATTTCTTTATGAATTTACCTGTTTATATTTTGAAGTATGCGAGTTTTCATGTCAATTAAAAAATAACATTACATCTATCAGACAAAAAGAAATCATATTTTAATGTAACTTTACAATGTTAATGCAACATAAATACACACAAAATTAATTAAATACTTATTATTTAGCAGCATAACCCATCTGCAACTTTACAGCCTGCAATATTTTAGGCATTGCTTCCATTAGTCTGCGGCTATAGTCCGGTGAAAGGACATTTCGCTTCTTTATAATTTTTGTCCAAAGTTCTTTCAAGTTGGTAAGTTTATCATTACGTAGCTTTTGCTTAATTTAATGCAACACTTTTTCGGTAGGTCTGGAAATTCCGTCGGCCAATCCAAACACTGAATATCATGTTGTTCAAAGAACCTCCTGACATTGCAAGATCTGTGAATAGGAGTATCATGCGGCGTAAAGATGGGCTTATCATCCAAATTCCGGTCACAGAAAGGTGAAAAATATAGTGGAATTAGTCAAATTAATTCGACTTTGCAAGCGAACTAGATGTCATGCACTATTCGCACTAATAGATGCCACGCAAAAATTGAACGCCCACCACTTTGCAGCATTAGAACTGCGAACCTAGGATAAAATTTTTACATCCTTCCATCGAGGGACGTACTTCTTACTATCCCTATCTAGCATATCGAACTTATTTTTTTGCTGAAAATCCCTTTTTATCATGTAGAGTCACAATATTTAATGCATCAGATGTTCAGATGTCGCTTGTTTTCTTTACTGAAATCATTTTTGCATCCTGCAACACAACCTCGCAAATTTAATTGGTCAATCTGTTATTAACCTTAGAAAGACCACACTTTTTAACAAGATTACACTGTTGTTAGATTTGAAAAGGCCTTTTCAATCTGTTCGCTAAGTCTATGGATCTCGATAGCTTGTTTGCTGGTTGTTTTGGTTTTACGACATATCAACCCTTTTCAGGTTATTTACTGCCGAATCCAGTAATTTTGTAGACATTTTTAAATACAATATATTTGATTGTTTTTGATTGTATATAGTACCTGTTAGGGCCCGACTGTGGGTTCTATTTAACGCACAGTTTGGACCCTAACAGGTACTATATAGAATGTCGTCGCGAGTCCCATCAAAGGGTTGGAAGTAGGTAACGTATAATGAGAGTGCCGGTTGGGGATGTAGCAGAGAAGGCAGCTTCTGTTTTGTTTTGAAATAAGTTTTAATTAACATTAAATGAGTTTCACTACACATCATCGTGTTCCTTATTTTTCTCTAGCATAATGCAACTTTCATGTTTCTAACGATTCTTGCCATTAAAGATTAGTAAAATTATCCACATCCTCACTGTTCAAAATAGTTTGTTTGCTAGGATCTCAGCGATTTGGTTATATTTCAGTTCATGGACCTTAATGACATATATTCCAGAGGACACCGTTCGGCGCGCATGTAAACTGGCGCTGTTTAACTTCAAAACTATTTTTTTATCGGAAATAAAAAAAACGTTGCTTGTTTAAATACATCTGGAATAGTTGATAACTTTTAAGAATTCTATGATTAGAAATGAAGTATATCTTTTAGTGTGAATACATCCAAAACTTTTGTTTTGAGGTACTTTTCAGAAGAGGTTTTGCTCGCATTAACATATTTTTATGTGTGTATATATATATATATATATATATATATATATATATATATATATATATATATATATATATATATATATATATATATAAAGACAGGAAACATTGTCATCATACTTACGTGTGTCGCTTAAGTGCTTCTTACCTATCGGAAAAGGCCGATAATTTTCTACTTTCACGCTTTTAAAATCATTGTCCCTTATTTTTGTGCCATTCTGCTGTCCTTCCTTTGCGGTACGCTAATGCGTGTTCTTACTTAAGATATCAGCCTTAATTTCCTATTTGCGTCTTACTATATGACAATAGCGACAAAAATGTGACAAGATTACATTAATATTTTTTCGCTGTCTCTCGTTTTATTCTCATGCGTTCGATCTTTGCATTCTCCTTTAGCATTTGCTCAAATAGTCTAAAGTATTCCATAACTTTCTTCAATGATCGACATTTGGAGTATGCACTCGAAAGCATTTTTTTTTATTTTACCAGCTTGTGACAAGTAATCACGTATTCTTCTTTGAACCAATATTTTACGCTTCGATTAAAACAGGACTTTCAAATCATAATTGAAAAATCTGCAAATGATATATGTGCAAGATTAAAGCTGTATATCATCCCTTTTATTAGATTTTATTTTTTCTCATGCCCGCACTGTTTTCATATATTTTTAGGGAATTATAGAAAATATTAATAAAGTTATAGGCGTATATATCTGGAATTGCCAAATAAAACATATTGGCGGGTAGATGGTTTAGCGACATGTTATTAAATGTACATCGAATATTTGAAGTTTTATCGATTTTCCTGGGATGGGGATCACATATTTGATTTATAACAGAAGTAGCCTGGGGGCCTGAGTTTGACCGGGTATTTGGACGTGTGTGTTGAGCAATAAAACGTGATAGTAGGCCGGAAGGCTTAAACCCGAAGGCAAAGGAGAAAAGAACCTGAAAAAAGTGACGTCTTTGCCGATGCGCCCATCGCCAAACCAGAAACGGCGAAGGTTTAAATTAAGGTTAGTCAATTTAAAAGAGAAGATGACTTTCGAAAATATCGGCGAATAAAAGCGACCCCGGTTTGTATAAAAGTTTCTAGTAGAGAGTAAATAAATTATTGTGTTTGGCCAATCTTTCGACATTTTTCGTCCAAAAGGTCGGGTTTCAAAATGATACAGATGTCGTGAAAATCTTTCGCCTCTGCCGTAAGTCTTAGGCATACATACATACATACATACATACATACATACATACATACATACTTACATAGGTGCCTACATACACAGGTACATACATACATATATAGGTGCATATATACATAGGTACACACATACATACATACATACATAGGTGCATTCATACACAGAAAAACATACATACATACATAGGTGCATTCATACACACATACATACATACATAGGTGAATGCATACATACATACATACATACATAGGCGCATTCATACACACAGAAAAACATACATACATCCATAGGTACATACATACATACATAGGTGCATTCATACACACAGACATACATACATAGGTACATACATACACACATAGGTGCATTCATACACAGAGACATACATACATAGTTACATACATACATACATACATAGGTGCATTCATACACACAGACATACATACATACACACATAGGTGCATCCATACACACATACATACATGCATACATACATAGGTACATACATACATATATAGGTGAATTCATACACACATACATACATACATACATAATACATAGGTGCATTCATACACACATACATACATACATGATGATGATTGCAGCGTCTTATCAGACGAGTGCAACTTCCTCAGATACTGAAAGTTCATGAGCTCGAAAAAAGACATATAGTCCTGCCATCGAATTCACATGCTCAAGCAGACATTACACTAAAGACGGTCATTGTTATACATACACACATATATATATATATATATATATATATATATATATATATATATATATATATATACGCACACACATATATACATTCGTACATAAACAATACACAATACGCACACATACATATACATACACACACATGCAAACATAACCAAGACGGTTATTGGTATAAATGTATACATGCATGCATACATACACACACATGCAAACATAACCAAGACGGTTATTGGCATAAATGTATACATGCATGCATACATACATACATGTCTATAAGCATACGCTCATATATACCCATATACATACACAATGCATAATACACAAACATACATATACATACCCACATTCATACACACATCCATGCATACATATACATCCACATATACAAATACATACACACATATACTTACACATACATACACGTACAAATATGCACATATATATATACATAAACTTACCTACATATACCTACACATCCATATATATGCATTAATACACATACACACATACATGCACACATACAGATACATATACATACACACCTGCATACATACACATACATGCATATACACACATACATGCATACAAACATTTATAAATGTATATATGTACACACAGAGGCATATATACACATAAACACATATACACACATATACACATAGATATAAATACATATAAACTCACATGTACATATATAAATATATACACATACGCATATAAACATACACACACATACACACATACATACATGCATACATATAATGATGGCAGAATAGTTGTTACATGCATCCAGCATTACAAGCGTACACACGTCACAGCTTTTTTATCGCCACAGGACTTTTTTCTTTTTTTTATAATATACAAATACCTGAGGGAGTTTCTATACAAAGTTGGTGTTACAGAGTTTTAGCTTTGTACGACAGCTAAATCTCTATCTCGGTTCAAAATATTTGCATCCAGCAACAAGCAAGGGCAAGATAGCCAGCAACAAGTCAAACTGCAGACCAGCTTAATGCGGGTACTGGTCTCCCTCTTTGTTGTTTTTCTTCTTTTTTTAAATAAACAAAAAAAATTGGTTGATACAAACACTTTTGGAATAGTAACTGAAGATGATATAAACAAATTCACACATTTTTCACAAATAAACTCAGCGACGAATCGTCAAAATGGAAACAGTCCAACGGACATAAATTAAAGACGCTTACTTTTTTTTTAAATAAAAAGTTTGGTTGAGACAAACACTTTTGGAATAGTAACTGACGATGATATAAACAAATTCACACATGTTTTCACAAAAAAACTCAGCGACGAATAGTCAAAATGTAAACAGTCCAACGGACATAAATTAAAGACGCTTATTTTTTTTTTTTAATAAAAAGTTTGGTTGAGACAAACACTTTTGGAATAGTAACTGACGATGATATAAACAAATTCACACATTTTTTCACACATAAACTCAGCGACGAATAGTCAAAATGTAAACAGTCCAACGGACATAAATTAAAGACGCTTATTTTTTTTTTTTTTTAATAAAAAGTTTGGTTGAGACAAACACTTTTGGAATAGTAACTGACGACGATATAAACAAATTCACACATGTTTTCACAAATAAACTCAGCGACGAATAGTCAAAATGTAAACAGTCCAACGGACATAAATTAAATACGCTTATTTTTTGTGTTTTTTTTTAAATAAAAAGTTTGGTTGAGACAAACACTTTTGGAATAGTAACTGACGATGATATAAACAAATTCACACATTTGTTTACAAATAAACTCACCGACGAATAGTCAAAATGTAAACAGTCCAACGGACATAAATTGAATATGCTTATTTATTTATTTTTTTTAAATAAAAATTTGGTTGAGACAAACACTTTTGGAATAGTAACTAACGATGATATAAACAAATTCACACATTTTTTCACAAATAAACTTAGCGAAAAATTACTTGATTTCTATGACAGTAAATTACTGCCACAGCCTAAACAAACTTCAGTTTTTAAAGACAACTTGTGTAGGTAATACTTACTCAAAATAAAATAAATTAAATACAAAATAAACAAATACATAAATTAAATAAAACCACTTAATATAATATTTCTAAATCGAACAATAAAAACAAGTCCATTTCAACAATACTTTTGTGCATATTTAGTATCACATTGTATCCAAAGTAACAATCGGGGATAAAACTTGATTAAAATAGGTAATAACTCTGGGAAAATATAATTCTCACTAAAAATGAGAATACAATTTAGTTGCATGAATGTTATTGGAAATAATGGGCAACAAATTAAATTATAAATTCAATTAATTTTGAATATTTTTTTCCGATGAGTAATTTGTATGATTTGTTTTACATCCTCATCTTCTATCTGTTGTTTCACGACGGTTCGAGCATTTATTCCTCTGGTCTTCGTCATGGATAGAAACCACTCAAAGTCATTCAGGGGATTAGTTGTTCAAACCGTAATGAAACAAAACTGTGCGTTTTAATATCGAATACGTTCCCTCTAATGCTTCTGTCTTTATTTATTTTTAACACTTTACATAATTTATTTTATTTTCAGTATTGTACAATGGTAATATAAAAAATGAATCGAGACAAAACACATCTATATATTAATACGATAGCATGTGTGAAGTTTTCTGTGTAACGCTTACATCCGGATAATTTAATTATTTCTTCTTTATCTTGTCATAAATAATTTTACCATAATTCTTCATGAGATTTGGTTTCAGTTTCCACTATAGCTGATGCTACTAAAACTATCTTTTTATTATTTTATTTTTTGGTGGGAAATAATTATTTCAAGAATTCTTCATAAGTTTTGGTTATGGTTGAAGAAACTCAAGTTTCTTATATATATATATATATATATATATATATATATATATATATATATATATATATATATATATATATATATATATTTCATGAGGTTTTATTCTGGTTTCGATTCAAGCTAATGCACCCAAGTCATATGGATATATATTTTTTATTTTTTAAATCGCAACTTTATAACATATGAAAATCGATAGCACATTAACTCTATAATAATATATACGGAATCTCCAAGAATTATCATATCATATTTAAACGTACTTTACGACCGGGTTTCATCGGCTGTTTGTGCTAGCTTAGATAAATATTTTAGCAATTTTTAACCAAAAAAACCTACAACAACCCCAAAACGTCTCCATTTACACTGAACATCTACAGATTGCAAACATAAATATATTACGTATGAATGAGTTCCCTTTGGAATTTCCCCAGGTCACGCTAGTATAAATTCATAGACGAAAAAAGGAAATTAAAGATGCGCTATAATAAAAAAGCAGGTTATAGCGACAGAGTAATAATAATATATGCAGGATTGGTTATTTTACATAATTGATTTATATATATCATGACACTCGATACATAATAGAACTATAAAAGGCTTTAATTGTTGTGGATGTAGTTGGAAGATGCGACATTCCCATCGCGCCGCGATTAACTACCTAACGTAACCCAGAGGAATAACTGGCCTGAACGTCGTGGAACAACAACAAGAAAATGGTGGAATTGTCTTCCGTTTTCCTGCTTTCCAGCTGACTACAATATGGTTGTCTTCAAGTCTGACATAAAGAAGTTCTTGATGAGCCGTTCCATATAAGTTAACAAATTTACCGAATTTTCATTACTAATGATTACTGTGTTGTCCAATTTCTACTGTACACTTTTTAACTCTTAACCTTGAGTGACCTCTTGGCCTTGATAACGTGATGCTGCCTGTGTAAAAAAAGAGGATGAGGATAGTAGTCCACAATAAATTAAATAAAATGTAGTTTCCAGTTTCAAATATCATGTCATATAAGTTATAGATGATGGTGATAGTGTGTCGCCTGTGAAGTAAAGTAGTATTCTATTTTTACGAATAAATGTATCTGTGAATGCGTAGTAAAGTTACATAAGGTGATTTATATTAGCTTAAACATTAAAAATTGTATGAGACTTCTGCTGTTGAACCCTACGGTAATTTGCTCCAGGGGGGACTTTCTGCAAGCAAAATATTACATATATGTATAACTCATGGGAAACATATCGCACACAAAAAATGAGTACTCGAATTCAGTTCCATGAAAGTTATGAGAATCATGCTTTGCAAAGAAGTAAGATAATGAATAACAGATTGACATATAAACTCCACTTTGAAATATAATGACATAGTATAATCAAGAAATTAAAATAGAATAATAAATAATTATTTGAATAAAGTTCATCCCATATCAAAAATATGAATTAGTTTTGTAATGTAAAGACAAAAAAATAATTTAAACACTAGTGACAGTATATTTATAATTAAGAATAGTTGTAAACCACCCCCACTCCTTCCATGTTAAATAATAATTTCGAAATAATAACGTTTATATTTCAGTGCGCAGGTCAAAATCTGAAAAGAAGCGAATTGTGTTTATTTGTTTACGTTGTATGGTTAATGTTTATGCGCGCATGCGCAACCGGATGTCGTAAACCGAAAAGTGAGTTACATCACCTGTTACAAGGTCATTTGAATTTCATAGTTATCTAGATATTTTAACGACTCTTGTGTGGAAGAGAATTGAAAATTTGTATAATATTGATTATTCAATATATTGTTCAGATCTTCAGAATTGTCGACAAAACGTTTTGGCCGATGTTACATCTGAGTATATTTTAAAGAATTGTTCTGTGAAACTTCCGAGCATGCGTGCGAAACTCGGGAATTTGCACAGAATTTCGACGCCCCAGGGAAATCATGCACGCCTTTCTGTAAAAATAATAAAAAAGGATACTTAAGCAATTCGGAATTGTATTCTTAGTATCGCCAGAACTGTTTATTTAATCACATCAAGCAAGATGAACAAAAAAGAAACGCTGTTAAGATTAACACTATTATACAGGTTGAATGCGTTATAATGCGATAGCCAACCACAACCAACTAGGTAAAATAGATATATTGATTGATAGTCTGTTTTTTCACCAACAAAACTATACGTTTGCCTGCTGAATACTTTCCCGCTAATGCTGCTGTCTGTATTTATTTTTAACACTTTACACAATTTATTATATTTTCGGTATTGTACAATTGTAATATAAACACGTCTCATATAAATTAATAGACGAAAAGAGGAAATTAAAGATAGACTATAATAAAATGCATGTGATAGCGAACAATATACATTCACACATGAATAAATATATATGCAGTATTGCATGATTTTATATAATTGATTTATGTATAACATGATACATGATGCATATGATGGAGGACCAAATTGTAATATGCTGAGAACACGTTTCCCATGTATTCAATATTATTGAAATGGAGAGCTTCATATTATACTAGCGTAGGTGTCCGGTCTTGCCCGGGTGTAGGAACAAGAAAAGTGTTAGTAGGTAGGCAGACTCGAACCAATGACGCCAAGGCGGAAAAAAGAAAGGGAAAGAAAAGTTGAGATCTTACCGCCACGCTAAGACGCGAAAGGAAGTAAAAAAGAATTCAAATTTAGCATTTAAAAATAGACTTAGTGAATGGATTAATAATCACATTGGCGCAAAACCGAAGGTTGGCTTGCAAGGCAGTTTCGGCTTCTCCAGGTCCTCTCAAGAAGAGAAATGAATAGCAGTTGTTTGATATTAATGGGGTTTTCCCGACATTGATCCAAGCTAATTTCGTTTCTGGAGTCCCTGGCCGAAAAACTGGAATTGATTGGATTCGATTAGTTTCGCTTTATTTATACGAAAATGAAAAACAATCACGCGAAAGGACGGAACAGCGTGAATTTTTTAAAAGTCGATCAAAATACTTGTAGAGACGGCGTCCTTTCGCAAATCGCACATATTATTATCTAGGGAGTAAAAGTAAAGTACTAAAAAATAGTAACCCTCTCTAGAACCTCCCGCCAAATCCCTTTCTTCGGCATACAAAACGCACTTTTGTCTTTTAGATATATAGGATGAGATATTGAGAGTTCTAGTAACATGGCACATAATTCATGGATAAACACATTTGTAGATTGGAAAATAATATAAAATCACAGATTGAAACTACTTATGACGAGACTTCTAAGTCACACTTGGAAACATTAAGTTGTCATACTTTCATAAATCAGAGTCCATTTTCTGTAGGCTGTTTTTTGAACCCAGTCACCGATGGGTATTTTGCTAGTATTATATATATATATATATATATATATATATATATATATATATATGTATATATATAGAGAGAGAAAGAGACGTATATATATATATATACATATACATGCATATATATTCTACATACATATATACATGCATATATATATATACTACAGACATGCACACAAACATACACACGTATATATATATATATACATATATATACATACATACACATGTACTACAGTCATATGTATGCATACAGACATGCATATATATATATATATATATACATATGTATAAATATGCATGCATAAAGTTATATATATATGCACATTAAATATATATATATATATATATATATATATATATATATATATATATATATATATATATGAAAAATGTTCATATTTTAAATGCAAGACAAGTAACCATAGAGCACAAAGGAGGAAATGGAATTGTTTAAATGTCTTCCATTTATTCTAATTTTTCTTTCGAAACGTTTATTTCAGCTATGTTTATCCATTTCCTTTTACTACCGCGCCAATGATTCTAATTTTGACTTCTTTCTCTGAGGCGAAAAACAATGCTGAATAATGTTTCAAGGTCCCCGAAATAGATTCGGTCAATTTCGATGTTAGACAGCAATGCGGCTATTTCTGCTCACAAATTAACCCTATGCCTCTTCGTATATAGTTATTGTGCCTATATGGTAACGCATCTAACAAGATATACAACCACTATACTGCTCTTTCTTGCCATTCTTTTATATTTATATTACAGTGTATTAAATCATGGGCTGGTTATACTGTCGTTTGTACAGTATAACTACTATAATTTGAACATCAGCTCCGTTGAAATTAGAGGATGATGTTAAAGTTTCGTGATAAAAAATGTGTTGTGGTTTACTTTAATGTTCTAGGAATTAATTAATAGTCAATGAAATTCATTGATATATGATACTTCAAGTATATATTCAGTTGAGTTTACGATAAATTGCATGTAAAAATTGTAAAATATTACCAGGAACAAAAGCATTGAAAATAAATTCAATCTGTTCTTACTAGTTAGGTATTTATTACCTAAGTTATCATCTACAGAAATCATACATTTATGTAAAATGCAGTTGTTTTTTTTGTTTACTTTAACCATGGAATGAATCTCATTGCAGTTTCCATTTTCATCGATCGAGCTCTCGGGCGCTGCCATTGTATTCCGTAAACGATTACAGAAATCTACAATTTCTTGGTTCTGTAACTTCTTTATAATTATATCTCTTCGGAATGGCATTGTTGCAAATACAGTTGTCACTTCAATAAGGATTTTTTTAAAGAAATTTTATAACCGTCTACATAGACTTTTCTGCATCATCCCATGATATTGCTTCATCAGAGGTTTCTTGGTTATTTACATTAGGGGCAAGAGCATGAGAGCTGTCGCTATTTTCAATACCATTACTGACTTCAGGATATTGATCAGTAGTTTCCTCATCTTGTTTTACCCACATTTCAACATCATTTGCATTAAGTGATTTGAGAGCAGCTCGATTGATCGGTAACCGATTGGTTTCAAGAATTTTTTCTAGACTCATTGTGATGGGTTGTTTTACACTATTTTAAATATAGCAATCTGAAAAAAAATTACGGTTCGTGTAAATTAATTATCAATAGCTAATCTACATTAAGTATATAGTACCATTATTAACAATTCTGCGCAATATCTGCCAACTCATGTAAACAGTGTTACTGCAACTCCGCATCAAATATGATAATACATTTCAATGACGAGGCAGTTCAAGTTTAGAAAAGGTCCAGGTTTAGAAGAAATCCACATGAGAGGAAGTCCAACTTTAGATGAAGTTCAAATTAAATGAGTTTTACTGTACAAATATTTGTTTACATCTTTGAAGAACGAATCCTTTTTAATATCCTAATACTGTAATTAGAAATCGTTTTTCGAATCCTCTTTTCTTTTGTTCACGATCGATTTATTATTCTTCATCATTTCGCTGTTTTCACACCTGATGGAAATAGAGTTACCTACTCCAATATATTCTTTTTACACAAACTGCTGACGTGATACACTTTATTCGCGTTAATGCCATTTAAAATGCGCTGTCTTTCCGATAACCACCTCTCTTACTAGCCTCTTACATAAAATGGATTCACTAATTTCCTGGCTTCATTTCCATAAAAGTTAAATATATTCCAAAGTGAAACGTTTGAGATTTGCAAAAAAAAAACAGTATATTAAAATTTAATAAAGTGTTGTTTAAATTTATTTATAACATAAATGAATTATTTAGAAATCTATGACTATCACGTGGCACTCTTTAACTGGGTGTTTTTATATGATGACAACTTTCTATTCGATATTTCTGTTCAATCTGGACAGGAAAGGATACCAACTATAGGTGCAGCTGTGTATGTAATTGTGAGGCACGGGTTTTGCAATACCTAACCAAACATCTCCTGAATCGCCACTGTCTGGGTTTATGGCAAGAATAAATCCATGACGTTTGGAAACAATGCCGAGATAAGCGGAGAGCACATATATCACCTGGAAGTCCCAAATGGTCACCCATTTAGTACTGACCAAATTCAACGTTGCTTAACTTCGGTCATCTAGCGAAAAACCCTGTGTAAGCATGATTATGGTGTATATGACTTTCTACTCTTGATTTATTCTAGATATAACTCTTACATCGCATGCACTTTACTCAGACTGCGATACAAGTTATCACTGTAACTGAATTAAAGCGACAATGTACTAGCATTATATGTGTAAACATTTTGAAACACAAACCGTCACATATATAAACATACACCACCACCACCAAATACACTCATGTTGATATCTTTAGCAAGTGCTTTGGTAAACACGGGGCTTGTTTTCGCAATTGTATTTTAAGTGTCCTTCACAACGAGCATTGAATTTTTACCTCGAGAGACGTGTAAATTAACAAGTAAATTTAGTAAAACTTATTGAAAGCGGTTCGTTGTCTGGTTGTTCTGAAAGCGGTACTGAAACTTAAGAATTAGTGTTATTTTATGAATTTTGCAAAAGTTGTGCACGCGCCATTAAAATCGAAACCTCCCCGCTCACATTCGAAATGTCAACTTTTATAGGGTTTCTGGTATTCTGACAAGTTTTGGGGTGTTTATTACGAAAGCTGTTCTTAACACGGTGAGGTTGGGGGTGTCTATTCCGACAAAATGGGGGAGTTGGTGTTTATTATGAAAGCCGTTCCTCGTTGTCCGCATACCAGAAAACATATAAAGTCAACATTTCAAATGTGAAGAATGAGTTGGAATTAATGTAAAAAAACACGAATTGTTTTACCAAATTGATTTTTTTTCGTTTAAAATTAAATCCTCTTTTTTTGTTAATACTTTTTTGTAAAGGGAATTTTCGTTTTTTTTTTTCTTTCTGTTTGATATGAAAAGTACGATTGTTGATTTTTATTCTTTCGATTTTATTGCCGCGTTCACAATAAAAAAAAATCAAAAAAGAACGAAATTTAAATTTCCGTTCCGTTTCAAAACAACCCCTTACCAGGCCGTTCCGATAAGTTTTACCAAAAGCTTCTTCAATATTTCATCCATTACAGCACAGACCTTACGGAGGTGACCTTTACCGGGACGTGAAAATGAAACTATAGATGAGGAAAGTAGTCGGAAAAATCTAAATAATGCAAAAAAGATGTTCCTCATCTATAAAAATAAGAAAAATAGTTTCTGTGTTGTTTTACTAAATAATCTTCCCTTCCGAAAGATTAGCTAATCTGAGTGTAAAAAAGAATTGATCGATATTTTTCCGATGACACTTTATATCACAAACCATAAAAAAAATAATAAAAAACGAACAAAGGTGGAGATATTTCATTTACGCAGTTACCAAGTTAATGTGAGAGTTCCCTCATAATTCGGAGGTCGCGGCTGTTTAGTGGTTATATACAAGTATTCATGAGCTGGGGTTTCCTAGTTCGAATCCGCGTCGTTCCACAACAAGTGCATTCACATAGGCTATTGGCAAGCTTCTCATTATCCCTCCTGTAAGTAACAGATACCTTTCTAGAAAGAATCCTGACAACAACTATATCGGGGACACCGATGCCAACAACAGAATATTTGGATTCGTATAGTATGATAATGATGGCACTTTTTAAGGCATTTCTTTATGTAGTTGATTTTTTTTTATTTTCTTGAGAATGTTATTACAAAAATGCATGGTCTCTGATAAGTTTCGAAAGAATAATGACTAATAATAGGTTGTTAGATAGGTGTTTCTATTCTATACTATATGGTTTAATATCTTTGATAAAAACCTTTTCATACCCCTCTCTTTGTCTGATTACAAATGTAAAACGACTATTTTAAATATTTTCGTGCCAGTTACTGTTAAATATTCTAGTATATATTCTTTACGTTAAATATTCTACTATATTTTCTTTATGCAGTGTTCTTATAATCTCTATAAACAAAAACATGCTTCAGAAACATAAATGTGTAACAAGTCGAGCAGAATCAACATAATTTAAAGAGACACAACACTTAGTAACAAGTTCTTTATTACACACTCTCTAATTGAGGTAAGCATTAATTAATGACTGAAACGGGAATAGAACCACCTTACATATCGTCTATGTTTGTTGGAGTTTTGCATTACTAGATTATTGAAGAAGATAGTCAAAAATAGTTGTTAAGGTGGACCTTTTAAATTATTTTTTGGTAAGCTGGAAGCTCCGTAGTATAAACTTCAACATACTGGTATATCTAAGAAAGAAACTCTCCTCAAGTAAGTGTTGTTTAATTTTAATAAAACTGGTAGAAAAAAAGAATAAATTAAAATTGTATTTTTTGAGAATTTGTTGGAGGAAGACCAATACATCGGGCAACTACAACAAACCTAATGATTAATCAGATAAACACTAGTATCATCGCTAATGTGATAGTATCTTCATTCTATATTGACAAAGTTTAGATATCCACTGCAAGGATACCTGCGCGTGAAAAAAATTACGGCAGGTGTTGCGCAATCTCAAAGCATACTCATTCAGAGTCGGCGTTGTTAACTATTAGTGGCAAGTGAATGTTCAGGACGACTGGAAACAATGCCGAGATAAGCGGGGAGTATATAAAACCTCTCGAATACCCAAATAATCACTCAGACCGTACGAGCCAGACTCACCGTATCTCAATTTAACTTGAATAGGTGTGTCAACGTGTTTACGATGTACGCCAGTGTGATAAACGGAAAGGAAGAAGTCAATAAGTTGTTTTCGTAAGCTTTTCAGGTACGAACGATAAGCCCCAGAGACATTTCTCCAGATATCGCAATGGTATGCCACCCTAGAAATTATTTGACGCATACAGATGGTTTGAACTATGGCTACTTTCTGGAGCATTATAATTATCTAATAATTTTTCTATGAACCATAGCAACGAATTTGATGCAAGTCTTAGATTTTAAGTCTGAAGAAAAGGTATGTTTCGGCCGTAGAATTGGTAAAAGTAAACCGAATTTTTTCAAGCAAGTTAGATCGAGTTTTGATCATAACAACATATGTTCATCGAATAAAAATGCCATTTATTTAATCATTTAGTTTAAATTTTGCGTCATTATAAACAGTTTATCGTTTTACTTTCTTTTGAACAACAACTAGAAGATCACCTCCCATTGACGGTCGTAAAATACGCAGAACTGTTATATTTTAATTCATATAAAAAGTAAAATGTATATATGCGAGAGTTATGTTTTTTTTTCTAAAATGTTCACTCCTTGTAATTTAAAAATATTCATCGCGAGATCAAAACCAAAACCTTCAGACAGTACGTCAAGCACGACAAATACCACGCTGGCTTTATACGCTCTTTAAAAAGGCTTTTGAAAATGTAATAATTTTTTAACATTATAAATCCATCATTTGAACAATTCACGAGTGCATATTCATTAAACAGTTGACAAACAGATAAAAATCCGGTGGTACTCACCTGCATTTATGAAAATGATGTCCCTTTAGGAGACCATTTTTTTCGGATGATTAAGTTTCTTCCACATATCGGAATACCATACAGACTTTATTCCACGGCTGTAAATCAAAAATCCGTTGAATTTAGATGCTGATATTTATCCTTACATACGTACACACACTCACGTTTATAGATATTCTAGATAGATTAAATGAAAAAGATACTGAGATAAAGTGTTTACATAAACGCATGGAATTTCTTAAGAACGTGTCATCTGCAGAAAATAAAACTAAAAATAAATTCAATAAAGTTCCGGTTTGAACCAATGGTTTTTACAATTTTCTGGAAAGCTATTATATAAATCCCAGCATGACAGCAATATTCCATACATGGGCGAAGGGTGGCCTTATAGGGGGACAATATATAGTAAAAAAAACTACTAACACCCGAAAGTATCCTGTATCCGGTTGCTGTCTCGCTCCTAGACAAGGTTCCCAGGGGATTCGCCAATCTGATAGGCCCTGAACTGGTATCTAAGCTTCAGCTTCTGTCCCATCGACGAAAGGTTGCACACCTCTGCCTGTTCTACAAGTATATTTATGGTGACGTCTCTGAAGAACTGCATGCACTTGTAACCCACGACGAAAACACCCTCGACAAACCCGACAGGCAGCTAAATCCCACCCAACACAGTAGAGATCCTTAGATGTAAAATATTTTTCTTCTCCAGCAGTTTCTTCCCCAGAACCGCTAGACTTTGGGAATCCATTTCAGGTCCCTGCTTCCCCAACTGTACTGACGAGCAAAAGTTCAAGTGTTACGTGACCTAGTATCTTGCTGCACAAATCCCTACATAGTACCCCAGTAGTTGTTCCCCCTGATAGTACCACCCTACACCAAAGTGTCAATGTGCCTTGTTTGGGGCGAAAATGTAATAACATTTAAAAAAAAAAACTGTCCGTTAAAATGTATGTATGTAGTATGTACGTATGTATGGTTTATGGTTGCTTTAAAATTTTGACAGAGGCGACTGATTTTTATTATATCGATATCGTTTTAAACCCGACATTCCGAACGACAAAGATCGAAAAAATTGCTAAAACTTAAATTCGTTTATTCTCAACTGAGCACATTTCTACGAGAAGGGGTGGATTTTTTCACCAAGATTTTTGAACGTCATCCCCTCGTTTTGATTAAATAGACTTAATTTAAACATAATCGACTTCCGTTTTTGATAAAGTCGCAACGCCAAAGACGTCAGTGTTTTTTTCCCGTGCTTTTCCTCCTTCACTGTACGGCTTCGAGCCTGCCTGCGTACTGCCACTTTTTTTTTTGCTCAACCCACACTTACAAACGCCCGGGCAACGCCGCGCACCCAGGCAAGTATATATATATATATATATATATATATATATATATATATATATAATCTCAGTTTATAAGCATTTTTTGAAATAAAAAAATTATTCTTCACAGAAAGAATTTAAACTTAATTAATAAGAAGGTATGCTAAAACATCCTGTGTTAATGTATAGAATACATATTTCCAAACGCATGAAGAGTAATTAAATCATATAATATAGTATTATTGCTTTCGTTTTTATATCAAACAGGTAATTGGCAACAATGCTGATGATTTGAAAAATTATCATACAGTATGACCCATTTAAAAGTAGCCCAATTATCTAATCTTTCTCTAATCAAATTCTTATTTCAGATCGAGCAACCCAATTAAAATAAGGCTAATCTCTATAATCCTTCCGTTAACCACCAACTGACACCACAATAAAAATGCAATTCTTTTTACAAGATGGCGTTACATGTCACATGTCTCACTAATCAGTGACACGAGTTCATGACATGTTTACGGAAGAGAAAACAATAAGGTAAGGGTTACGGTCACCACGCTCCCCGCACTTGTTATCATATAATTTTTGTTTTGGGGGACTTTAAAACAAAAATGTATACAAATAATCCTCACGATCTAGACCAACAAAAGGAGAATATTGCCACCGCTATCAAGAAAAATACATGAGAAGATGGGCAGGTGGGATCTGCAAACGTTGTTACACGTGCACAGAAATACATAGATGTCAACGGGAAGGACATTCAACATATTTTATAATGCTACATATAATTTAAACAACGTAACAGGTAGTTTTTCTTCTTTTTAATTGAATTTTCACCCCAAACAAGGCCAGTGTCACTTTGAAATAGGGGGCTACTATCGGGGACATCAGTTTCGCGATAATTATGAAGGGAGATTAGTAGCAATGTGTTTGTTACATTACACTTGAAATCCTGTGTGTCAGTACAGTTGGGAAAGCAGACTATTACATTTCCTGGACTGTTTTTATGTGGGGCACTCTGTACTATAATTTTCCTACATTTAAATCTTATAAAAAATAAGAATATAGTAAATTGATAAGATGCTATTTTTATCAGTATGTACAAAAAATAGTGTTACTTATCCGGACTCTGATTATTAAAAAAAATGTCGGTTGATTTGCGTTTGAAAGATTAATGTTTAAAGTTACATTTTAAAATGTAACGAAATATATATCTATGTTAGAAATAAAATTATATTCTCTATTATGGTGCAAATTGTTTTCTGTTTGATTTAAACAAAATATAATTAAATTCTGGTTCGTCCTTGCATAATTGTAGGAATTTTCTTTATCTACATGTTTTTTTGTAGAAGGGCAATATATCGATAAAACAGAAACTTTTGGTCATCTTCTCATATTTTAACAATTGCTTACATATATATAAAAGTGTAAATGTGTGTGAGCGCAGTTCTCAACCGATATACTCAGGGAAGTTTTATCTACAGGCTGGAAGTTTAGCATATAATGCATTCAGATATGTTGAAAAAATTGATTTTCAGACTAAAAAAACTGGCTGCTGAGGGGGTCAAAAATTAAAAAAAATTATACTCGAGGTCCATCGAAGTTTTATGATATTTTTAGCTGTTCCACGACTGCGCTTGTGCAAATCATTCGCATTATGTTTTAAAAAAAGTAGGTTTGAAAACATCTATTATACAGTATGTCATGCTGGCAAAAGTGATATCGTACTTGACTTACTGTCTTTAGGATTTTGTTTCGCTTTCAATTCGTGTCCTTTTGGTTGATTACAAAAATGAATTGTCTAGAAAAAAAGCATAATAGTCACATGTCTCAGTTTCTTCTGTTTTAGTCTTAAAGGAATTTAATGTAAGGTTTCCTTCCTGGGATAACCTAGCACATCTTCCACTCTTCTATAAAGTAATATATAAACGTATAGAAACACTGATTTAAATTAGATGCTTAGATGCTGCAGAATTCACACCTGCAGCTTATATATCAGGAAGAATATTGTTTTAAAAGTATGGTCATATTGCCAACGAATAGGTCGAACACTATCAACGGAGGTAATGTCCATGTAATAAAAAGAGAACAAAAAAACTATAACTTGATGAACGTCCTTGTAATCACGATACAGACACAACACTACCACCTCAAGATAATAGACAACCATATCCCAAAACAGAAGATGTAATGGCTGAACTACGTCTATCAGATTATAGACAAAACTATAGCACTTTGAAGTAGGCAATATCAATAGAAGAAAATAATGTCACAAAATCAAATAAGTAGATAAGGGCTGGACGAAAAGTATTCGGAATCTATAACGAATACTTTAATATCCTTACACAGGGGATACAATGTTTTGAAAACTGGTATAAGAAAAACAACTATTTTTTCATCATGTCTATCGCTACTAATATATAAAAGGACATTTGTGTGTGTGGGTGGGCGTGTCTGTAGTGTGTGTGTGTGTGTGTGTGTACGTGTGTGATTTCCTTCGGTTTGGACTCGGATACGGCTAGCCCGCGTTTTCAAATTACACACGAAAGTACAGTATATGTATTGAACGGTTCCTACGTAGTGTTATTATCGGAATGCGGCTAATAAGTATCGAAAATCGAAAAAAAAACTAAGGAAAACCTCTGAGTTTAACCAAAGTTATACTTTTATAGAATTTATTGATTTATATAATATGTCCCAATTCACGCCTGCATGTTGGAAATTGTTATTTTTCTTCGCAGATTAGTTGGTGCCTAAATAATTCAAGAGTTTAAGGTTGACTAGACCAAAAGCGGTAGCTAGGGTCAGCGGTGACGCCGGGGTGTCATTCAGTTCGCGTGAAAAAAAAGACGCATGAAAAGAAAGAACAAGAGGTACCTTTTGGCTCACATGTCAACCTTACGATTTCGGACGAAACAGGCGTATCGTGCGACGGGGGATGGGTACACACAGAACACGCAGAAAAAATTTAAGTCACCATGCGATGTGCCCTCATGCTTACTCCTTAGACGAATTAAGAATCGGTGATAGAAAATGAACGTTAGGTTTTCGCCAGATGTCTTTCTCGCACATACCAGTGACGGTAAGAATCGTATCCATAAGAGAAGATTAATATAAGAAACAGAAAAAAAGGTAAGGATACTTCATCGCAATATATACATACACACACTAGAGGTAGCATGAATACATGCATATACATACATACATACATACATAGACAGGCGATCATGATTGCGCACACACGCACATACATACACACATACATATAGGCACGATTAATCAGAGACACACGTACAAATACAAATATTAATAATAAGAAGGAAACAAAGACATACACCCTTTTGCCACTATCAATAATGTATTATAAAACGAGTGCGTTTAAGACGAATCATTCTTTGTAGACTACAATCGAATAATTGATAGTTGAATTTTGTACGTTTAACTTATATTGAGGTTATTATGTCCAATCACTTTCATACAAGCAACGGTTCGTTATTTTTATAACATGGGTGCGTTAGAAACAACGTTTTCTCTTAAGAGCACAATGTATCCAGCATACTTCACTTTTGACATTTAAACTTTTAGGGGGTAATTATTTACAGTTAATTTTATAAAATCAGCAGTAGATTCTCTACAGTGCAATGTAACTTACAACATGTTGTCGTCACTGCGGGAAATGGAGCTTCCCCTCGGGACTTGCGTGAGGGTCTCTAAGTGGATTTTAAAAAATAGTGGATTTAACACATGTCCATACCAATAAGCGTGTAGAAGGGTTGGACATTTGTTGATTTTCCTTTAATCCATGACAACGTCAGATTCGCTTGCTAGTGTACAATACGAGAATAAGTGTATGAGTAGAGAACACATCGGACGACTGTTCTCATCTCGAGTGTGGTTTTCACAATGTTTCGGTTGATATACCCCCCCGATCTTCTTCAGGTGTATCATTAATATATGCAAGTAACCAGTATAGAGATAGATACACATTAATATATAGTAATAATTAGTAATGGTATTAAATGGTGATATTTACAACTAGAAATACAAAAGGAGGATAAAGGCTCCCAAACTTCGTACTAGTACTGTCCGCAAGGACACGTGGCGCAGTGGTAAGAGTACTGAGAAAAATCAATTGTGAAAATGCTATTCTCCTGAAAGTGGTAGGTTCAATCCTCAGTGTGGGCGACCGGTTGTAAATAGCTTAGAACCTCTATCCAGCCATGGCTGACGGAACAAGAGCACACTACCCCCGTAAAGGGGTCCGCTCGAAATTCCGACCAAATTCCCGAGTTCGACAGAAACATTGCCGAGAAGGTTGGAGGTTATATCGATCGAAACGTTGTGAACATCACACCCTAGATGATAACTGTAGTCCGATAGATAATAATACCTATATAACCAATCCTCATCTCGAAAAAAAGAAAAACTTACTTGTGCGTTAATACACTAAATTGATTCGAATTACAAGATATTTTCGTGTCTACAAATTCGCTCCCGGATCAAGAACATCACTATTAACAGAAAGCATTCGCATTTTCTGCCCGACTTCAAGTCAGGATATGATTATGGAAGTGATGCCTAATTGAAATCTGTCGACAAGTAATTTGAATATTAATATATTATTTGCTACTTGATAAGCCATATTAACGCTTTCTGCTAATATTCTAATAATATATTTTTATCACATTTATTATTATATAGTTTATTTATATAATTTGTGTTCTTCGGACTAGTGTTCTTACCTTGAAAGTAAACTTCGGAAGTGTTGGTCTATGGAACGTACGACCTGCTTCAGGTGTAACTTGTCTAGCTCGGGAATTTGGAAAATATTTCAAACGGATCTAATTTATTTACTTCACGGGGCAGGATGCTATCGTTCAGTTAGCACGGCACAATATGTGTATTTTTCAGTTGCCCAAACTGTGTATTTACTTTTCAACGTTCAAGAGACTATCACTTTACAATTAATGATTCCAAGTATTCTAAACTATCCGACAGGAATCCCTGCGGATTGTTTCATCTAGAATTGTATTTCTAGTTGTATATATTGCTTGCTTTTTATTGCCAGCATATATATATATATATATATATATATATATATATATATATATATATATATATATAAAGGTTATCGTTTATTTATTGCAATATTGTGTCTATCATTTATGGCCCCCATATCGTGCTGATTCTATAGTAGGTATGCTTAGTAATTGGTTGTCGGCCAGCACATGTCTTTTTTTTTTAATCGTCTTACTCCCCACCGTTCTTTTCTGTTTATGATTTTTTACTTAGTAGATGGTTCGTCTTCCCTCTCCTATCTCTTTCTCTCTCTTTCTTACTCTCTCTCTATATATAATATATATATATATATATATATATATATATATATATATATATATATATAATTGTGATTAGCATTTTTTGGAAAAAAGAAATTCAGCCGAGTGATCAATTAAAAGGAAAATCCGAAAAATAGGAGTGTATTTATATTTTTTATATTGTGTACACAAAGTTTTAAGATGAGACCAGTAATTAGTACCGTCGGTTTCAAGCCCGATAACGTGTCTATGAGTTTGTGTACATTTCCCTACGCAATAACTCTGTCAATTCTTAGTCTGCCTACTCGAAATTTGGTATACAGTTTACTGAGATTTACGACAATCGATGTGATCTGTGTTTGACCAGAAATTCGGTGATTAAAGATTCAAAGTTCAAGGATTGGACCTTTGAGAACTCTACCTAACTCCTGGTACAATTTATATATATATATATATATATATATATATATATATATATATATATATATATATATATATATATATATCACCGATACCAGATTTTTCAAACTCTCCAGACAGTGTTCGAATTATTTAGTAAACTTGGACAACTTTCCAATTAGGGACAGAGTATGAATGCGCCATGTGTATATCGCAAGAACATTGGTGGCTTTGATACTTAGTGTTTCATAGGAGGACTGCCGAATACATAAACTTCTCTCCAGAGAGGCAACAATGCCTAAGAAAACGGCTAATTTTGTAAAAAGGAAATAGACACGTCTGCACATCGGTGCATTCATATAAATGGTGACATATGATCATGGTTTGTGTGCCTATCTATATCCGTGATTGTGATAAATCACCTGACCTCCAAAAACAATGATGTTTTCCATCGATTCTTTCCATCTTCACACGTCTACCGTCAACGCACTTTCCCCTCATAAGCACCGCTTCCAAAATTCTCAATTCTTATCGTTTTGAAATCGTTTTCTTGTTGCCCGCCGGCTTTGCGAAACACTTAGAGAATCTATTTTGGCCAAACAAGTTGCGCGTAAATTCTCTAGGGACTCGGTCGTGCCGAGAAGATTTGGCGACGGTCTTATTTAGTCAATATTTCCTCACGCTTCAGCCTTACCATTTCAATAAATGTTATATGTTTTGTTTTTTGTTTTCACCAGCAAGAAGCTGCCGAAAAATTGTGTTGAAATCGAAATAACAATATACGTTAAACAAAAGAGAAAGTGCAATTGCATGCCGGATCTTACTGCAGAAATAAAAAAAATATTAATAGCTTGTTTGTATTTCATATTACTTAGCAGCCAGATACGCTAATAATAACGCAAAGAACACGTTTAGACGAAAATCATTTTACATATGATATTAATTCAACATAGCATTCTGACATTGTATTATTTTATTTACATGTGCCTTGTGAAAATACACATGAAAAGTCATTATTGAATACAAATATTCCCTCGAAACAACTGCTACCTGTAACATGTACATAATAAAAACAATTTATAACAGAACACTATTAGAGATAAGGTGTGCTGAACATCCCTTAAATTTGATGCTGCAGCAATTAACGTATCCATAATCTATCCCCCTATGTTAAATTACGAAAATTATTTTATTTCTTTAATTATTTAAAATGAAATAAATGCTACTTTCCAAAACAATACTATCTATTTAATTGCTTAAGAAAAAAAAAATATTGATTAGAAATGATCGGTTTATTTTGCTTACGTTGTAATATATATATATATATATATATATATATATATATATATATATATATATATATATATATATATATATATATATTGTGTGTGTGGGGTGGTTTTTTTTTTTGCTTTTGTTTCTGCGATACACTTTGAATGAATTCAATTATTTATACGAAAGTGCATTTTTACCGAAATGCGAGTTGGGAGTAATTATCCCATTGACCAATTTCGTACCCAAAATTGGGAGTGGTATATATATTATTTTTAAAATATAATTATGCACTGACACGTGTTTCTTCGTCTAGGCTCATTATAGTGGCTGAATCTAGCGAGATTCTAAATCGGTACCCCATGGTAAGAAGCCTAAAACGTTACCCCTTGTTCACCTCGCTGACTGTTCGGATATATCGTGATGTAGTAGATGTTATTAGCTTTTATTTTTGCGATACGTCTTGAATGAATTCAATTTATTGGGAAAGTGCATTTTTACCTAAATGCGAATTGGGAATAATTATCCCTTTAACCAATTTGGTACCCTCACATGGGGAGCGGCATATATATTATTTTAAAAATATAATTGCGCACTCACATGCGTTTCGTCGTCTACTCGTGCGAGTTCAAAATCGGGATCTAATGGTAAGAAGCCTAAACTCAAACCACTGGACCATTTCACACGACTATTTGAATATATAATTGCCTAAAGTTTCCGTATATAGCATAAAAATGCAAAAGCTTTCCTGAGATGTAAAATAGTTTTTACTGAAAATGGAATAAGATATTAAATAGTTTTTACTGAAAATGGAATAAGATTTTAAATAGTTTTTACTGAAAATGGAATATTCCTATTTATAACATTGTAACACGTAAACAGAGATTAATTAACTATATTTTTGTTTATTGACATCCTTAATTTTTTATATATTCAGTGGAAAAAAATTAATTCGTTTTCATTTGGAAAAAGGGCTGTTGAGTGGTTACATTTTTTTATCCGGATGTCAATTCTTAAACGAATGCGCATGCGTGAATCATTTACGTGATAATTCACTTATATTTTTAAAAAGAGTAGTTTTAGAAACACTTTAATTATGACCTGTCAAACAGGCTTAATGATTATCGTACGTTATTTATTTTTTTTAAATTTTGGTTTAGATCTCAGTCGGAGTATTTTTCCTCATTACAAGAAGTTAACTGTTTAGAAAAAACATGATACACGCATGTCCGTGTTTTCCGATTTTTTTAATTTAATTCTTAAGCAACTTTCTGCTACGAATAATTCCTAAAATATTTCTGTTTTGAATAGGTTACAATACTGCATTAATAAAAATATAATATTTATGCTTATTCTACGACCAAGCAGTCTGCTAGTAAAACTATAAAACTATATTCGTGAAATACTTCAGGTGTTTAAGTAGCGACTATTCTGTATTATTTGGTAGAAAAAAGAGTTTGTTGTTTCTATTATATGCGTCTACACAAGACAAGAAGATTAAATAGATTTTTCACTCTCAAACTAAAACTTTCACGCAAGTAGTCGGTACATCTTAGTGTAATTTCATGCTATGGTATTTTTAGTTTTAAAAAATTAAAAGAACTCAGGCGTTCTTAATATGTATACTGTCGTTAACGTTGTTTATATATTTAGACAAATACTGGAATTTTTCATTGTGGACTTGTTTTACGGGAAGTTTAACTCGTCGTTTATTTCATTCGCCGAAACGCCACCCCCAATTTAGAATCAAAACAGGTAAAACATAATAAAACACACATTATTATTTTTCTATGTATTTTAAACATAAAAAGTAACTTTGAATTAAAAAAAAAACTCGTACCATGCCAATGATTCGCATCGGAAACTTGAGAAAAATCCTCATTAACATTTTACGTAAACGTAACTCGGGAAGTGATTCACCGCTTCCAATGTATTTTTTTTATTCGTTCGCTGCGGGTACTTTTTAATTATTATTTCATTAATATACTATTTATATTAGGTAAGTAAAACTGCGTTGCAACCGCTAGAAAATATAATTATGTGTTTAATAACAAAATAATATATTTTAGACAATATTTCCACAACATTGAGGCTGCGGTTGGAAACCAGATGTTCTAGCATTTTTGGATAGGCCTACGGCAGTTTCTGTTGGGGCCAGGTGCTTCCTTTTCCCCATCAATACGGGACGATAAAAAGGATATTATTACAATGACTTTTAGGTCGAAGAAAAGGACGAAGACACGGATTGTATCCAGTATAGCAACCTCCTCCCAC
Organism: Euprymna scolopes; assembly: GCF_053919585.1. Taxonomy (NCBI): domain Eukaryota; kingdom Metazoa; phylum Mollusca; class Cephalopoda; order Sepiida; family Sepiolidae; genus Euprymna; species Euprymna scolopes. The sequence goes on along the minus strand of NC_136501.1, from coordinate 96,157,297 downwards.
TGAAGTTTTACGGCATATCAAGCGGAACGGCTCTGGTGGAATTCGCGTTTTGATAAGAAAGTCCGTACACAGTCTAAGACTAATAAGAAAAGTAGAAATAAAATCAGAAGGAACCTTAAACATGACAATGATGGACATGATCGTAATTTCATTTTTTCTCACCAGCAGATGAGTATCCATTTATTATAACCCCACCGTGATCCACTCCCTGCCCCTTCCTTTCTTTTCCTTTCCAATTTTCTTTTATTTGATTTTTGTATATGGACGTTCTTGCTGTATCGGATTATAGTTCCTTTACTCTTAACCCTCGACCAGTTAAATACTGTAATAATTTAACCCTCGACCAGTTAAATACTGTAATAATTTAACCCTCGACCAGTTAAATATTGTAATAATTCAATCGATGCTTAAGTATTGGTGTAAATAAAAACCTATTTTGTGTTTTCTGAAAATGTGTGGTGGCGTTCTTGTTTTGTGTTGACTGAACATTATCCTTGAACCAGAGTGATGGGGCATTTTATATTGTGACGTAGTGTCCGATACTATAATATTTTAAAATTACTTTTGTCTTACGGTTAGTGCAGTGGAATGACGCCTATCACAGAGTCCACTATTCTTACCAGTAGGTAATTTCCCTTAAACATAACCTCTTCCAGTTCGTAATATAATTGGTCACTTAGCTTTCTCCCATGAAAAAAGATAAAAAAATCACAACTCCCTATCTTCTTAATAACACTTGCCCACTATCAATAATTTACTTTGCTTTCTCTATGCGCGAAGATAAAATGGAGTTTCTATGTGCAATTTTTCTGATTTAAAACTAACTGGCCTTAAAAATTAATTCGGTCGAGTTATTAACATGCATAACACAAGATAACCATTTCACATTCTAATGCAAACACACCAATATGTATCCGTTATACTACAAATTTTATGAAATAGATATTTTATTCTGTTCTGGCTATCTATCGATCTAGCTATCTTTCCATCTCGATCTATCTATTTAACTGGAGATGTATATAATGAATATTTATAACACCTTCCCAAATATGAAAAGCTAGATCATAGACAAGTTTACCGGAACTCTGGTCAGCTGATCGACTCTCACGGTTAGTCACGTCATCAGGTACGCTGGAGATCATCAGAGTTGGATTTGCAGCAGAGCGGTTGGGCTTTCCGGTTTTCTCTCCCCCCCCTCTTGGGAGGGAGTGATGTATCTCTCAATGTAGACTTAAGACAAAGTCGCGACATCCTGGAGAGTGAAATACAAAGTAATATGAAACCAATTAATGTCTTTAAGTCAATTCGTTTCATCCCAAAGGTCCCAGCCTCCTGCAAGAAAAAGATGAAGTCAAGAGGGACTAGGTTCAGTGAACAGAGGAGATAAACGTATGTCAGAGATAGAGATAGGTCACACACACGCACGCATATTGGCATTAGACGAGACAGATCCCTCATGATTTGTTCGCCTAACAGATTAGATGTCGAACTCGATAAGATCAGGGAAATATTCATCAATAATGGTTATCCTGTTGACCTTATTGATGACTGTATTTTCAAAAAGGCTGCGGATTTTAAATCCCCTAAAAAGTGTGGACCCTTGAAATGCCCGGTTTATTTGAAATTACCGTGGATAGGGGAGGGGAGTAATATAATTTCAAAACAGATTCGAAGAAGTGTTTACGAATGCTTCAATTCGGTGACCTTGCGTGTGGTATATACTACGAGGCATGCTTTTCCGTATTTCCGCAAGGATAGTTTGCCTTACATCCAAAATAGTAATATTGTATATCAGTTTAAATGCCAGTGCGATGCTGGTTATGTTGGGCAAACATCCTTGCACCTTTTGACTCGTATAAACCAGCATGTTCCATCGAAGATCAGACAAGGGAGGATGGGGTTCGGTGGTCTCCCTCCTTCTGCAGCCTTGGACTCTGCTATTGGCCAGCATTTGGTTGACAACCCGTGCTATGCCGATAGATATAAAATAGATTGATTCGAGGTGCTACATAGAGCGGACTCCAAAAACCATTTAAAGATTTTGGAGGCCGTCTCCATCGCGGTGCGTCAACCTTCTTTGTGCCGGCAAAAAGAAACATCAAACGCATTGTTTCTCTTTGGGGAACTTTGAATTTTTTCTCCCGCTTTTTTTTTCTCCCTCGTTGTGCCAACATTTTTAATCGTTTTTTAAACGTAAATAAATTTAATTAATGTCCCCGTACGTTGGCACATTAAATAAGTTCCCCAATAGAACTCTTTATTTTCGTTACAATATTATTTTGATTGCTATCGATTTACTCCCGAAGAGATGATATCCGAAAGAGCTCTCGAGAAACTTCCGCCTAGTATTTTATTTAAAACCATATATATATATATATATATATATGCATAGTGGAGATATAAATCATAGTAAAAATAAAAACTGAAGAAAGTGCTCAATACTGTTGTAGAGCAAATATGCGTTTTATTTTTTATTACCGTGTCTGTCTGTTAAGTAACATTATTGTTTCGGCTACACGGCCGTTTTTTTTTTTGGCCGTCTGTACCGTCCTCAGACTTTTACAGAAACAGTAAGCGAAACAATAAGGTAACTTAACAGAACGTATACACACACACACACACACACATATATATATATATATATATATATATATATATACTTCGAAATGTTATTTATTATGACAGAAATTAAATTTATGAACAAAATATAAGTTCTATGATTATATATTATTTATGTATAACTTTGTTCTATAGTTATTGATGGGAGCTAGCTTTAAGCAAACACCAATTATAAAACAAAAATAAAATCAACATCCTCTTTTGAATCTTTTGTGCAAGTTTTTTTCATAAAATGTTAAAATGTTCGCTCCACAAGCGACTAATTTAAAGTTAATGTGATCATGCCAGCTTCTCGTTTCGTGTGATGTAATTATTCAACTAATAAAATCAACCGGACTACTTATAAGTTAATTTCGTTGATCTTATCAATTCAATTTTACTCGTGGTTTGAGGCTTTTGAAACAATTATGGTTTCCTTTTTAAAAGGCATAATAAGATGAACGCGTTAGTCCATGTCGTTTAAAAATCTATATAAGAGACTAGATGAAGTTAGATAAGTTTAATGCGACTGCTTGTTCACGCGTTTTGTGGCCGATTCAAACAGGCTATGTTTCGAAGTAAAATTCAATAAACTTCTCCTATCTTTAGAATGTATTCTTAATTGAAAATACAAAGTGAATCTATTGATTAGAATATCATAGAGGAAAATGAATTAATTGGTAAAAAATTAAATAACAATTATGTATAACAGTAAATTGGTTAAAACAAAAAAAAATCAAATTAGCTAACATAAAGGCATATCTAATAACAGGCGTTTGGTATCTTCCATTAGCTATTTGCTATTAGCATTGCTTTTTTCTGGAATTTATCATCTAAACAAAAATATCCATCCTTGGAAATACAATACATGCCTGAAGCATGTGCAGCGGTTGGCAATCCTTGTGGAATCCTTCGGTTTCTTAGACTTAAGTAATACGGGGTCGGACTACACTTTAGGCAAGTCAAAGCGAACCGGCTCTTCGATCTGAACAAATATCAGGGTAGTAATACAAGGTGGATCACAAGAAACAGGGAGTTCTAGAACGCTCCTTGCTGCCTTGAGTAAGCGATAGGGAGTGAGGAAGGTAGCCTTGAAAACTTCCATCAGAAATATTCGCAGATATTTTTTTCCTAAAAACAAAGGCCCTTTTCCCGTGACTCATCCTACAATAAACAAGATATTTAAAAATGGTCTCCTTCACGTGTTTAACTTAATACAATCTGTAGTTCTTTCCGACCAAAGTATTTTTTTTTAAGAAAGCAACTCATATCTCCAACATTGTTTATTTATTAAAACCGATCCAAAAATACCAAATTTATTTGATAAGAAATAGCAAAATAAGAAAATCCATGTAAAGCATTAGTTAGTTGTACAATAAACCATCCAGTTCTGAGTTCTGGATATCTTCGTAAACTATATCCGATGGTGAGACCCTAGCTTACGGGTTTTGGGGAGTATTGTGCCATCCCTTGATTACCATTGCTCGCAGGTCTACTCTGATCCAAGTTGGTAGTTCCTGCTAGGGTTCCAATTATGTGTTAAATAGAAACCGACTTGAAAAAAATACTCTATTTTTTTCTTAAAAATCACTGAATTCGGCATGAAATAACCTGAAAAATGTGGATATACCGTAAAATAAAACAAAAATCAACTAATAGAGCGCATATTTTCAAAACGGAATTTAAATCTGAATATAGAACAGATATTTACAACCTGTTGTAAGATATTTCACGGAGTAGACGGACGGAGAGATAAAATTTATTTCCGCCATTTTGTTAAAAATACCGACAGTCACTCTATACATTGCTGAGTTGTTGCTGTACTTCGGAATAAAGCCTTCTTGAATCCTCCACTGCTGAAGTCAGAATAGATTAAGTGTTTGAAAATACTTTTTTATGCAAGCGTAGGAAGTAATATCACCATTCAGGTTCGAGGTCGTAAAATAGCAGTAAATAAAGACACTGGGATTATAACCTCTACACCTTTACAATAATCGCTTAATAGTGCAATTTTATGTATTATACAAAGTAGCCCAGATAGGTAGTAACGATAAACGATCTTTTATTGTAGCATTGTTTAAATTACCTGTAGCGTAATAAAATATTCTGGAAGTGCTCCCCGCTCACATTTATGTATTTCTGGGCACGTTTAATAATATTTGCATATACTGCCTGTAGATCTTTTCTGGTGATTCTCCTTATATCATTGGTAATGGGTTTTTTTTTGTTTGTTTTTTTTTTAGTTGGTCTAGATTGTTTGCATAAATAAGTTTATTAAGTCGCCTAAATATAAATAGCGCATGCGTACAATTCCGGGGAAGGTGGTGGGCATAAATCTTTGCTTATTGTTCTGTCTTTCGTAAATATATCATGAACCCGTGTCAATGATATGTGAGATGTGAGCCATTTAGCATCATCTTGGGGAAAAAAAGAATTACATCTTGTGTTGTTGTGTCAGTTAGTCGTTAAACTGGTTTAAGATGTGTAAGGGCATGTTAGTGTTCAAAAGTGATTAAAAAATGAATTAGGAAGATTAAAAATATCGGGCTACATTTACGTGGGCTACCCTGCATTCCGTACGCAATTCATTATTGGCTTTATAAGTAAAATGATATATGTATATATTTTCATAATAAAAACATTGCAATAAATATTTTACAAAACAAACACAAATGAAGAACATATGTAGGGAAAATTGTAATGAGTTTGTTAAGTATTGTTCCGGATGTTTTGCATAAATACAATTTTTATTTTCCGATCTCGAAAACTCTGATTAGTACTGGTATTATATGTCTTACTAAACTGATATTTTCTTATGAATAATGTATTTCAACCGCGTTATGGATTGTGCTTTTTATACGCCCTTCTTTCTGTCAGACAGAATGCAACATATTATATTTACTAAAATATCACTGTTTGTGGAACTCCAGTTGAAATCTGCTCACGTAAGATCTAATACTCATAACATTAATAAACAATAGCAGAGTGCTTATCAGGCTCTACGTAAACAAATACAATACCGTATGGAACAAGTGAAAAGCGTTCAATAGTATTCGTATCATTCAATTAATTCTGAGAATGTATATTAGAAACGTGTCTCCTTTTCTCATATTATTTCCTATAATCACTTCTGTTGTTTATTTGATTTTCTTTCCAAAACACTTTATACACACACGCATATATATGTGTATATATATATATATATATATATATATATATATATATATTGTTGAGAGAAAATCAATACCGACTGTACTATATATATATATATATATATATATATATATATTTATTTATATTTTTTTTTACTATAATAATTAAATACCTACAGACACTAGTGTTTCATCCTTTCGGGATTCTTCAGTGCAGGGTGTTACGATTACTACCAGTCGAACGATTCGAACCCCGCGACACGAGACATCTCTGGCTCGATTAGCGGAGGCCGTATCCATTCGGCTACTATTAACACTGTGAAATAGCGTTGAATTTTAAACATTTTAATTTAAATGTTCATTACGTCAGACAGACAGTGATCAAATCGTTATACGATGATCTACGCATAAGAGCTAAATTGACCGACTTTTAATTCAACGGAAAGTGCTCAACGATAAGAAACAAATTTCTTAAAGGGGCTGTCATAATTATTTTTTACTATAATAATTAAATAACTACAGACACTAGTGTTTCATCCTTTCGGGATTCTTCAGTGCAGGGTGTCACGATTACTACCAGTCGAACGATTCGAACCCCGCGACACGAGACATCTCTGGCTCGATTAGCGGAGGCCGTATCCATTCGGCTACTATTAACCGTGTGAAATAGCGTTGAATTTTAAACATTAAAACTATCTCGCTCTCTTTCTCTCTCTCTCTCTCTCTCTATATATATATATATATATATATATATATATATATATATATATATGTACATATATACACAGGAATATACATATATATATATATATACATATATATATATATGTACATTTATACCCTGCCCCCCTTCTTTCTCCTGAAGTAAAATCTTCCTTTTATATATATATATATATATATATATATATATATATATATATATATATATATATATATATATACAAATATATACTTACATGTATACGTCTACGGTATACATATGCAAATATGTGTATATATGTGGGATGGCATGGCTATATTATATGTTATGTTTTTAGTAGGTTTATAGCAATTATTATAGTTTTCAATGCAGTTTGTGTTTTTATAAATTTTATTTAGGTATTTGATTTGTGATTTCTATCCTAAGATTGTAAGGGTCTCATTATAATAGTCTGTGTTTTGATTAAACATTGATTTGTTAGAAGATAGTTTAGAAATTCTTAAAGAGACAATGAGAACTATCGATTTCGATATAAAATTACAGTGGTTTTATTCATTATGGACATATAATACAGATTGGTTTGGTTTATGGTACTGTTCAAGATTTAAGATTAGGTCCAAGAAAATTACTATTTTATTAGGGTCGATTTTTATAGTAAGTCCATAATTTTTAAAGAATTTATGCAAGGATTTAATTGCTTTTTCGTAATTTTTATTTGTGGAGTTTGTTACGAAAAGGGAATCATCTCTGTATCATCTTCCTAATTGAATTGTACATGGAGTATATTATGAACTTAATCTAAAAAGAAAAGGCCAACCAGATTAGTGACCTGAGCTGAGTCTGTCGAGCTCTTTCAAACGTTAACATGGTCAGGGGTATTGTTTCTGGTCCAATATTTATCCATCAACATAAAAAAATTAACTATTTTCTTCATATTTTAATTATTTTCCAGATACATCTGCCTTACTTACAAAAATGCTAGGTTTATTTTTGGTGTCTTTAAATAAAACACCCAATATTTTTGCTGATGAGATTTGTT
>NC_136501.1:96119808-96142308 GCF_053919585.1 Euprymna scolopes | reverse complement strand
CATACATATACACATACATATATATACATATATACATACATATATGTACATATATACACATACATATATATACATATATACATACATATATATGTATGCATATATATACATACATATATATACATACATATATATACATATATATACATACATATACATATATATATATACATACATAAATACATATATATATACATATATATATACATATATATACATACATATATATACATATATATACATACATACATATATATATACATATATACATACATATATATACATATATATACATACATATATATACATACATATATATATACATACATATATACATATATATGCATATATATATACACATACATATATACATATATATACATACATATATATACATACACATACATATATATATACACATATATATACACATATATATACATATATATACATACATATATACATATATATACATACATATATATACATATATACATACATATATATACATATTTATACATACATACATATATATACACATATATATGCATACATATATAGATGTATATATATATTATTATTATTATTATTATTATTATTATTATTATTTGCTCACATGGAGCTTTCACACACGTCAACAAACGATCTGATTTGAAACCTCTGGAGGTCTCTGAAAGCTGAGTGACTATCAGTCTCTCCAGACGTCCAGGTCTCTCATCCTCCTTCGATAGCATTTGCAAATAAATTTGCATCATCGCAACAGCGGCTTACCATTGCTTTCTACCTAGCAGTGGCCATTAGTTTATACTGGAATTTGAGTGTCACTAAACCTCCCCAAGATCCCAGTTCTCTTCACACTTGTTCAGCGGATGTCTGGCCAGTGCTCCCTACTCGGTATTTCCATCCTCCTTGTCCCTTCTCGTCTCTTTGATATCACTTTTCTATTGGCGGAACGGTGATGAAACAATGGAGGGGATGCATGATGGGGGTATCGAACATGTAGCTCTGCAGCTTCGTTGTTCTTAATTCCCTGTAACGCTTCTTCGTTGTATTGTATTGTGTTATTCTCCGCATTCAAGTGGTTTCCCTTATATTTCAGCAGTTTTCATTATCGTTAGGCGTTGTATTTTTGCAGCTATTCCTCTGATTACAATTTCTGTCATTCATTTTTACAGGTTTTTCGGAATTGTTCATAGTGCTCCTACTATTATCGGTACTATTTTGATTTTCTTCATCATCCAAATACCTTTAAACTCTCTGGCTAGTTCTGTGTATTTGCTTCGTTTCTCCTTTTCTTTCATACTCACCCTGTGGTCAGCTGGGACAGCAAAGTCTACGATTTAACAGGATTTCTCTTTCTTGTTAATTATTGCGACATCTTGTATTCTTGCTTTGATGGGGTTGTCCGTTTGTATGTCCATGTCCCATAGGATTTTGTAGTTCTCGTTTTCGAGTGCTGTTGCGGGTTTATGCTTGTACCATTTATATGTACGCCCAAAATGCAGCCGTTTGCACAATTCCCAGTGCACCACCCTCCCCACTTGGTCATGCCTGTTTTTGTATTTCTTTTTGGGCCAGTTTGCTGCATTCACTTACTATATGGTTTATCGTTTCGTCTCTTTGTCCACAGAGTCTGCATTTGCTGTTCTCTTGTGTTTTATCGATTCTTGCTTCGGTATGGTTTGTTCTTATCGAGTTATCTTGTGCTGCAGTTATTAGAGATTCAGTTTCTAAGTTTATATGTCTTTTTCGCATCCATGCCCAGGTGGTTTCGTTATTCTCATCTTCTGTCATTCTTATGAATCTTTCGCGGAGTTGTTTCTCTTCCCATTTCTCTTTTCTCGTTTTGTCTTTTTTCTCTCTGTTGTCTGTTTTGTTAATTTTCTCCGTGTCTCTCGTTGTCATTATTATCCTTTTAGTGCTTTGCATTATTAATTTTTCTAGTTCTTTTTTTTGTCCTTCACACAGGCTTCTATAGAGATCAGTCCTCTCCCGCTGTCTTTCCTTTTCACGTAGAGTCTGTCAGTATCGTCATTTGGGTGTAGTGCAATATGTATTGTCAGAAGTTTCCTGTTTTTCTGGTCGAGCTGTCTCAGTTCTTCTTTTGTCCATTCTATAAACGGTCCAGAATATCTCACTAGTGACACTGCCCATGTATTTATACATTTTATTAGGTGTTTACTATATAATGTTGTTTCCAGGATTTTTGTTGTTCTCCTGAGGTATTCCTTTCCAATTTTCTCTTTCAATTCTGTTCTGATGGTGCCCGCTTCCAGAATTCTCAAGTAGTTATAGTCGTCTTGTTCTCTAAGTGCTCTCATTTCTGTTTGGTTGGGTAGTTCCATGCCTTCTGTCGTTTCCAGCTTTCCCTATAGTATTATTATTATTATTATTATTATTATTATTATTATTATTATTATTATTATTATTATTATTATTTCGACAATTAGACACATAGCAACTCACATAAAGCCGTACTATAAGGCTTGAGTTTTGTCCTCTTTTGGCCTTTTCAGTATTACATAGAAGAAAGATAATTCAATTTTATCGTAGGTGAGTACACGAGAATCGACTGAAGAATACACCTATTTTTCAACGAAGTGTGTTTATATAAACATACTAAGAAGAAACAATGATACAGAAAGATTTTACACTTTCTCGATGATGCTTCCGTTCAATCTTAAATGAATAATGGATACACTCTGTAAGGTTTGCCGAGCGTGTACTTATCAGGCGGTTGTTTCTTATGCCCTAACACTTTTCTTTAATCGGCACTGCTTGAGCCAAGTTTTAAGGAAACGTGCTAGACGACTTGAAACAATGCCGAGATATGAGGAGCGCATATACAGCGCTTGCAAGTACTAAATGTTCACCTTTTCAAAAATGACCAAGCTCAACGTTGCTTAACTTCTAATTGCAACTTGAGAGTCAACGCTATAGCGATGTTATCTCACAAGCTAAACCAACGAGAAATTTATATTAACTTTTATTTTAATGCGAAGTGATATATAATTATTACCTTTTCAAACTGAATATATACATTCTACTAATAAACTTACAGAATGGATGAATTTGAGTCTACGATTATCCAGTTTTAGCTTTCAGGGGTTGCGTAATCTATTATATTGTATGATGGTGGAAATAGTTATACATTTTCTCGTAATATTTAAGCCCTCTAACTGACTCCTTCTCAAATATCTGGTTCGACATAATGTGGCTCAAAGAAACACATGAAAGCTCATTTCTAGCCCAAATTTCATAGATGTCGTTAGTCATTTTTCATGATTATGCAGTGTATAAGAGTAGCATCTATCGCGCCACATGTCGATTTTCAAAGGCTGCTGGGAAAAACCGATTCGCAGCATGGAAATATTGCTGCTGGAATCTAAAAATTCAATGTATGTCTACAAGCCAATACCACCCCGTTCGAATGGGCTGCCAACTTCACTCTGGGGAATATACGCCAGCTATTATTAGTGGCTTTAATAACTGTAATGCGGCGTAGACTTACGATCAGAAAAATCGGGGTAAAAAGCTCGTCAGACACTGCCTCCTATCATATTTCCTAGCCATATGCAATCAACACAAACATAAACCGTCTTTTCTCAGTGTACGCCCGAATACGGGTTTTAACGCTGATTTGGCATCTGAATCCAGACACAATTTTAAGAAATGTATAGGACGCTTCATACCCAAGTCCAATACATATAATGTATTTTCGTAATCATTCAGGGAAACTCCCATGCGCATGCCTCTAGTTAACCAATTTAGGAAAGATTGATACGGATACTAGTCTATAACATTTTCGCTTTCCAGCCTTTCTCAAGTGATTTTTTTTAATCCTCATTATAGCTGAGTGCGAAAATAACATCACAACGATGTGCAGAGAAAACTACCTTTCTGGTGTCGATCTCCAAAGAAAAGAGATCTACGAAGCGTGTCTTTCTTTGCTGCTCACACGCTTGCGTTCAGTTAATAAATATTGATCTGATTAAAATACACTTGACAAAAAAATATTAAAGTTAAATCGTCAGTAAAATTGGGATGTCTCTTAACAGCAGGGCAGCAGGAAACACAGGGAATACACTGAATTATTTTAACAAAAATAGCAAGGAATGTCCGGGGCAGTTTCTTACCAAGTTCTCAATCAACTGCTATTGAATGGTAGACCAATGAACAAAGAACGCGGATGCCTGCAGCAAATGAAGACGGAATTAAAAAATGCAATGTAAGAATCAGTGTCACCTTCCCATCATTTACAGTGTAGGGATGTAATGCTACTACAAGAGATATTGCAACAGACAAAATTTCACATCTAAATGACATCAATACTGAGATCATACAGCTCTTTGACCATTTATCTTTCTTCTATGTACTATTGAAAAGCTCAAAAGACGGCAAAACTCAAGCCTACTATTCCGGCTTTATGTGAGTCGCTATGTGTCTGATTGTCGATTATTATCATCATCATCATCATCATCATCATTATTATTATTATTATTATTATTATTATTACTACTACTACTACTACAACAACAACAATAATAATAATAATAATAGTAGTAGTAGTAGTAGTCCTTAAGCCGAGGAATAAACGATTCCGGCTAGAGGATACCATCCCATGTGTCTGCTGAGTGCTATGTTCAAATTCCATGAACAGCTCATGTTAAACTAAATAGCCCTACCGCCTACCATCTACTTCCTGGCATATCTGTTTCATATTTTTTGCAAGATAAGTCATTTATGAACCGAGTATTACACATAAAAGTGGTCTGTAAGGAAGGGTACCGTACAAAACTGCTATTGATTTTATAGACATTACAGCAAATTACGATACAGTTTACCATCCAACGTTTTCTGCTGAAATTTAGCAAAATATTTAAAAACGTCGCCATGATATATATCATCGCATACTTGTAAAAAGTTGCTTTTTTTACTTTAAAAGAGAAAGATAATAGTGTAGGTAACAGGCAATATGAACACCCTTTCAAAAAAGTTCAGTTCTGTCAACCGCACTGTTCAACACGTATAGCAATGCTGTCTATCTTACAGTTTATTTCTTTAAGCAGTCTGTCTAATTTAGAATGCACTGATGACGTAACGAAAAAAAACGATTTCAACTACACTTACATTTTTTTTGATATTGTCATAAGGTGCATATTTCTTTAAAATATTGTTTTAAATTGATCAGCCCTATTTTCTGATGGCTAAGTCACGAATGAATTTAAAAATTGGCATAATAATTACACGAATTGTTCCGCGCTACGAAAGAGTTGCTGTCCAGAATAGAACATTTTACAATGCAGAAGCATTAAACGTTAGGATTGAACAGATCTGGAAATTCAGATAGTAGACTTTTTTGTCATTTACTAACATACGCTCTATGAATGAAAGGATTAGTATAAATATAAGGTAAAATATAATTTCGGTGCTAGTGCACTTACTGATCCATGCTATTTTTAAATCGTGTCTCCAAGTTTAATTAAAGTTTTATTATATTTTTTTTTCAATTGTAAGGTTAAAGCAGAGACTGGTTATAAAACCCCTTCCCCTCTCCATGTTTAGAATGGCTTTTTAAATAATAACATTATTATTTCAGCACGGATCAATAAGTGCATATCTATCTTTCTGTATCTCTTAACACACACACACACACACACGCGCGCGCGCATATATATATATATATATATATATATATATATATATATATATATATCTTTCATGTTGGTTTCATGGTTTTATTAGATTCCACGACAAGAATTTATCTAGTCTGGTGGAGTATCCAGCTTCGTGCTATTACTTGAGGTAATACCACTTGGAGAAGATGCACCGTTCCTCGGCAAAGCTGTGGGTAGCCGTGGTGAGATGTTATGTGGGTTGCGAATACTATGTGATTTTGAATATTTGGTCAAGGTTTACTTCTATGGAAAAAGTATCCTCATGCCAGATTGTTCTGACAAACCCGTGCACAGAGAGACCTTAGACACTCGAGGAGTATGTCTAGTAGGCATGTGTGTGTATGTATGTGTAAGTGCGTGTTTTTTCTAATAAATATTATCTATCTATATATATATGTTGGGATGTATGTGTGCGTGCGTCTGTGTGCGTGTGTATGTGTGCGTGTATGCGCATGCGGCTGTGTGTCTTTGTCTCAATCTTTGTAATTATGTACTGGTTAAGCAATTCAGAAAACGAGCAAGTTTCTGCTGCATATTATTGCACGTGTGATTAACATAGTTCTAAAGCCATGTTTTTAACACTTCCGTTGGATTATTTGAAATTCACTCAAACTAGATGAAATTTTTGTTTGATTTTACCATTGTTTTCATCACATTTTTCATCAGTCTATTGATTGCTGACATTGCTTTTAAAGTTGTTAATAGGATTTTGTGAATTGAATGATTTTGTGTTGAATTAAGATGTGCTCTTCTACAAGTTGTCTTCCATCAAACACCATCACATCATTTTTTTTCTTTAATGCAAAGTTATTTCCATATTGGTTTGGATTTCTTTCTTTGGAGATTTACACAGGTTTAGCAAGTGTCGGCAATGGATAAACGAGAATTGCTTGTATGTGTGTTTTTTATCGAAAGATTTCCATGTCGGATTATACCAATATATCCAGTGATTAAAGCAACAGTTCAGTTAATCTTGATGGGATTATGAGTTTGCGATACTTCGACGATGAAGAAGCGGTAACAGAGGAAAAGTGGTGGTTGCACTACAGGTTAGGGTTATAAAAATACACCGTGTGAACCAAGCCTGTATGAGATTAACATGAGCTTAGAAGTTATCTTCGAGATTCCGTCAAGTCTCATATGAATCGTACACATTTATATTCTATTACAGTTATACTCCTTTTTTATTTTAATTTTGTGGGGATGGTCATAGTTTATATTGTCTTTTTGCTTGCTATTATGTGAGGTCACTTAAAAGGGTTCCTTACGGGACCATGTATGCACATATGTAGAATGGTTGGGACGATTAATCGAAATCTAAGTTCGGAATAAAAAAATCGTAGCTTTTTGAGGTATAAAAATCGGTATGAGAAAATCTGTCACTGCTTGCAGTAATAATAAGATGATGCATATTTATGGTTTTAAACTTCCAGTGAGACAAAACTCTCTGTATCACACCCTCACGCATGTGTTTTGCAGTTTCAGAAAACACATGCACATTTAAGATGTGTTTTTTGCAGTAATCGGGACAATAAATGTAGCAGATGCTTGGACACCTTTAGCTCCCTCCCACATCTTCTCCCTGATAAACTGTACTTTTAGTCTAACCTGACTTCTAGATTAATTAACCTTACTAGACCTGAAATAAAAAAAAACAAAAAACAATAAAGATAATCCTGGAAAAAAATCTACTGGGTTGTTTAAACAAAATATAATCTAGACCAATAGATTACGCCCATGGCCTCCATCGGTTGGTCCACTAATACAAATAAAAGAAAATAATGTTTTCATACAAATTCACATGATGAAATATTATCTGTCGATCACGAAATAACTTTTTAGAAAAATCGAATTTGCAAAAAAGTCTACGATTAACCCTGAAACTATATAATTATGAAACCTCAACGGTCGTACATCTAAACAATATGATATAAATGCGGGAGTGCCCCAACGGTATATCCTTGGACCTCTGTTGTTCCTAATATTCATAAATGACCACCCCGACAAAATTGCCTCTGAGATGGGTATATATGCTGATGACACCACACTCTATAGAAGGCATGACAGGAAAACAAATGAGCACATGACTAAAGAAATGGCTGAAACACTAGAGGATGACCTCCGAGCTGTAGAGGAATGGGGACAAAAATGGATGGTCACGTTCAATGCCGCCAAGATTAAGCTAGTTTCCTTCAATAAATACAAGAAACCTTCTCTACTACCAATAGCAATGGCCAACGACACTTTATCTGAGAATACACCTTTCAAGCTCCTTGGTCTAACGTTCACAGGAAACATGAGTTGAAACAATGGCATTGAAAGCATTACCAGGGCCGCTGCAAATAAGGTAGGCTCTCTCTACCGTGCTAGAAAATTACTAACACCTGAAAGTATCATGTACCTCTATAAGACCACCATTCGCCCATGTATGGAGTATTGCTGTCATATTTGGGCTGGCACATCTGCTACTAGTCTCTCGCTCCTAGACAAGGTTCCAAAGAGAGTCACCAATCTGATAGGCCCTGAACTTCAGCCTCTGTCCTATCGATGAAATGCTGCATTCCTCTGCCGGTTCTACAAGTATTTTAATGGAGAATGCTCTGACGATCTGCAAGCGCTTGTACCCCCACGTCGTAAACATCCTCGACAAACCAGATAGGAATCTAAATCTCACCCCACACAGTAGACATCCCTAGATGTAAAAGATCTTTATATTCCAGTAGTTTCTTCCCCAGAACCGCTAGACTTTGGAATTCCATTCCGGGTCCCTGCTTCCCCAACTGTACTGACGTGCAGATATTCAAGTGTAACCTGATCAAACACCTTGCTGCCCAAATCTCTACATAGTACCCCAGTAGATGTTACCCCTGATAGTAGCCCCCAACACAATAGTGGCAAAGTGCCTTGTTTGGGTGAAAATGTAATTAAAAAAGAAAAACCCTCAGACACCGGTACTAGTAAGACAAAAGTAATCAATGAAACAATAGTAGCGTCTTACAGGAAATAAAATGAGAGGACTGTAATCATAAACCTTCTACAATTAAACATTTCACAAAATCAATTGAAAAATGGAGAAATAGTCAACAGGCACAAAACTATCTATACCAATATAAATGATGTTTTACAAAAAATGTCATTTGATATGTAATAGAAATATCAATAAATATAAATCGGTGTAGGGAGATCATTTATCTTACTTTTTCGTATTATTAGGCTTAACAGAAAACTAGGTAACAAGTTTATGAAACTTATTGATATACCCGTCTCATCAAGTTATGCTTCACATAAATATTTTTACAGAAATGCATTATAATTTTACAGATAACCTAGAAGTGTAAATAAAAAAGAAATAATTAAAAAATACTGTAGAATAATAAAAAGTAAATAAAACCCAGTCAGTAATGAACCTTACATATTCGGCGATATATAAAGCTAAAAGATTAAAAGAGTAAAATATAAATCTTGAAAAATAATACATAGGGAATACGTTTTTATAATACATACAGTTACAAATTGTATCGGTCGTTACTCTAAATTGGTCCACGAGAATAAAACTTCTATCGCTGAATGGAAAATACTAAACGAACGACAACACTTGCACAGTATTTCAGATATCTCCGTCTGAAATAAGGTCACTTAAAGAAGAAACATTTCATGTTGCTTGGAATACAAATAAAGAAAAGGTAAATATTGTAGGTGTTAACAAAACAACATCATTGCAAATTATGATTTAAAGTAATGGAAAATAACTATTTATCTTATGTGCATATAAAATATGTTTGCGATAATATCCATCTAGGATTAGATTGAAAGAAACTCTGATTACCGAGTCTGCGAACATCTATTATTTGTGTCTGTATACATGACAAATGGTTATATGAGCCTGTGTTTATTACTTATATTATCTAACCACTAATTATTCTATTTGAATGTGAAATAGCATAGTATTCGTAAAAGTTATACCATGATATGATCTAGTATACATGTATATCGATGCAACACAGTATATCTTCGATCTCAGAACGTAACGATATAGAATTCGCGAATGTATATAAACGCCAGCAGATTAAGTATACATATCACTAGCTCCTTGAGTTCTATAAGTATATTTGCTCAGGAATTGCGAACTTGGACTGACTATCTAGAATCCATATACTTAGCTAGCAAATATATCATTAACTAAGATTGAAATGATCTACGTATACTAAAATCAAAAAAATTAAAAGCCTGCAATATGTAAGTAAAATATTGATCCATAATTTACTATTTCCACCTCCTACGCTAACAATAAAACAAACGTACCACACAGAACCAATTATATATATATATATATATATATATATATATATATATATATATATATATACACGCCCATATATATTGTTTACAGAAAGTTTGTATGAGATAAGCCATTAGACCGTATGTTTTAAACCCGATATTTAGGGGCTGTTTTCGATACCAATAAAAGACTCTCTTCAGCCAATACTGAGTTCTGATGAGTATTGGCCGAAGAGAGCTTAATATGGGCATCTGAAATAGTCCCTTTTTATTGTGTTTTAAATCGACGGAACGATTGACTTATCTCAACTAAAACTTTCTGTTAACAAAATTTAGATTATTCGCTCTTGTTTTCGAGTTTTTCGGATAATAGAGCACTCTGCTGATTTCTATTTTTAACTAATTACATATGCATGTGTATATATATATATGCATATATATATATATATATATATATATATATATATACTAGCAAAGTACCCGTCGTTGACTGGGTTAAAAAACAGCCGACAGAAAATGGACTCTGATTCATGAAATTGTGATAGTTTATGAAAAGGAAAATTTGTAAAGAGATAGCTTCGAATTTGTGGGTATCAAAACCAAAGCAAAATGTGATGAAAGTAAAAATAAAATAGATAAACCCCATAATTTATTATACCATACCTGTTCACACTGAAACACTTATAACAATATTCTGTGGATCTATATTAAAAAAAAAATAAAACTTATTAAACTTTGTGACATATTTCCATTCTATCGAGGCCAGGCGCGAACGAACACCCCATAATTTTATTATACCATATTCTTCAAACTGAAACATAAATATCAAAGTATAATTACGCAGATAGATATGAAACGTCTTTATTAAAGTGTGTGTCTATTTCTATTCTATGGAGGTTAGGCGCGAACGCAGACCCCACAATTTTATTATACCATCCCTATTTTAGGTAAAACATACTTATCAAAGTATAATTACGTACATCGTTATCAAAAACACTTGTAAAGTTTTTTTTTTTATTTTTTATTTCCATTCTTATGAACCACTGTTCTGCCAGATAAAACATACCCATTCCTTATTCGCGATACATCGTCTAACATTATATGTGATCAGTTTTCTCTAATAATCAACCACATGGGAGCCTATTCGTGACCAGACACAAACACACAGACGTTCAGCTTATATATATATATATATATATATATATATATATATATATATATATATATATATATATATGCATATGTATATATATATATATATATATATATATATATATATATATATATATATATATATATATATATATATATATTGTTACATTCCAAGATCCAAACATTTACTTTTCATGTAAAACAGTTCCTCCAGCATATTACATTTTTTTTACAGAAAGCATACCGAATTTTTTTACAAACTAGAGCAGCTTCATTTGAATGAAAAACAGATATTGGGATCTTGGAATGTAACTATAGAGTTCTTCTTTTACATGTGCTCTGTGTTTCTAATTGATATACAATGAAGGTCTAAGTAAAAATAATTGGTTTACACAAATACTGAAATACAGTTAAAAAACATATATTACTACGATTTATATATATATATATATATATATATATATATATATATATATATATATATATATATATATATATATAAAGGGAGAGAGAGGATTTCATTGTCGCCATAAAAAAATATGATTTCATTTCAGGTTGATGAAAGCCTATTTTCTTTATTATTTATTCATTTTTTGTAGACCATCTACTAGTTGTTTTTGTGTGCATGAAACCCAAGAGTGATATCAGCGTGCAATCATGTCTGAAAGTGACACAAAGTTCAACGTGCTAGATTAGAGATGCGCTGCTTTACAACTCCTTGTCTATACCGATCAAAGCTATGACCAGAATATAATTGCCAGCACCCTGGAATGCGAATTCTGACAATTAAACGCTAGAGGACACCCCTAAACTCATCGGATGACCCTAGGTTATGGTATTTGGTATGATTTGAACTGCCTCCTCACATCTTGGCACTTCACATCTTTGAAGTCGGTTATAAAGTAAACACCAATCTATACGTGGGTGTTGCATCAAGACTGGGCGCTGATCAACATGTGCAAGGAAGCCCAGGCTTATCTTCACAAAGAGCGCTGTGATTTTGTATTATTCTTTCATTAACAACCTTTTCCTCCGACCTGAACCCGGTGGATTGATTCATTTGAACATACGTCAAGAACATCATGAACATGACCTCCCACAATTCCAAAGCCAGCCTGGTCACAAACATCCGGCCAGTATTCACGGAGCACATATCGGCTCTTGTTGAAAATGTATGCTCTCACTTCCGAATCTGTATCGAGGCAGCCACATTAAATAAACGT
This sequence comes from Euprymna scolopes, assembly GCF_053919585.1. NCBI lineage: Eukaryota > Metazoa > Mollusca > Cephalopoda > Sepiida > Sepiolidae > Euprymna > Euprymna scolopes. The sequence continues at coordinate 96,129,977 of NC_136501.1, read as the reverse complement.
CAGCTCAACCACATGATCAAGAACTTTGCATTGATTTTTTTTTCTATAAAAGTGTAACAAGTAAGGTGTAATGGTGTTTTCTTTAGGGATAGAATGTTATCGTTTAATTTTTGTTATAGTTTTCGTAACACTTTGTGTTGCTGGAGATGTGGGATTCTACCAGATACCAAAGATTCTCCTATGAGTAAAGTTACTCCAACCGATAGATGATTTTTTTTTTCAATATATTTACTGTCTATTTTTGTGGGGAATATTGTTTGTATTTTTCTTGTACTTAATTCACCGGGTGTATTCGCAAGATTATTATGGAAATTCTTTTCCTTGGTCTGTTTACTCCAGTAATGACTGGTATGATTTACCCCTTTTTTGAGATTCCAGTTTCTTTTCATGTTGTACATAAGTCCTGGTATTATGTTATGTTCTCCCTCTCTGCTCTGTTAAGGTCATCATCATTAGAAATGCTTGCGTCAACGAGGTGTATGTGTGCCTGTTTGTGTACATAGGAATTTATGAATAGAAATGTACCGAAGCCAAATACGGCATGAAATAAGAAGTTTAAATATGCGGCAAAACAATGGTAGCACGATATAGTAATTCTAAATGAACGTCCAGGCGTTTTAGTAAGCAACTTGCTGCTAACGTCTGCAGCTACCTTTCCACATGTCCTCGCCTTGTATTTAATTCATAGCAGTTTAGATGTTCCTATTTTTTCCTCTGACAAAAATTAGAAATATATATATATATATATATATATATATATATATATATATATATATATATATATACATATATATATATAAAGTGTAAATCATCTTCCTCTCAGTACAGACCAATAAGTCCCCTGTGTGTCATGAGTAAACTGTTGGAATCCATATTAAATAAAGAAGTAGTCAACCACCTCAACAGAAACAACCTCCTTAGTGACATGCAATATGGTGTCCACTCTGCTAGATCTACAGCAAACGTGCTAACGGTTATATCATATAGGAATAGTGAATCTCTTGACAAAGGTTTCCTTTCCAGGGCAATCGCTCTTGAGATATCGAAGGCCTTCGATAAGGTATGGCATAAGGGCCTACTTCACAAGATTTCCAGCTACGGTATTATTGGAAATATTTTCTCAATCATTAAATCGTTTCTCTCTAATAGGTTCATAAGAGTAGTGGGGTATGGGCAGAAATAAGAGGCCCACAGTATTAATGCTGGAGTCCCCCAGGAGTCCATTATGGGCCCAACTTTCTTTCTGATCTACATCAATGATCTCCCGAACCACAAACTTAAATCATTCGTTGACATCTATGCGGATGACACGACCATCTATGGCAACATACCAAAGGCCGTAAATTACAAAGTTCTCTCTAATTCTCTCGCCTCTGATCTTGAGCGCGTGGTACAATGGAGGAAGAGGTGGCTGGTCACTTTTAATGCATTCAAAACCAAGCTTTTATCTTTACATCATCAACGCTCTGATCCCCATCTGCCATGAATTGAAATGGATGGCTCTCGTCTTGGGGAGGCTCCATGTTTTGACAAACTTCTGGGTTTGACCTTTACTCCTGATCTGAAATGGAACACGTACATCAAATATATTGCCAAGGACGCTGGGAAGATGGTGGGATCCTTCTACCGCTCCAGAAGATATCTCACTACTGATGCAAAACTCTATCTGTATAAAAGCCAAGTACGTCCAAGGTTTGAGTACTGCTGCCACATTTGGGCGGGAGCTTCTAAAAACAGCCTATACTTCCTTGACAGAGTACAAAATAGACTTCGTAGTTTATTGGGGGATGCTCGTTTCTCTTCCATTAAACCTATCTCCCACAGAAGAGGCGTTGCGAGGCTGTCTTTGTTTAATCGTTATTTCCATGGCAGGTGCTCGTCTGAGCTCCAATCCCTCGACCCCCTCGCAAATCTTTCACAAGAAACATCTGTTTGGCTGAAACTATTGTCAATAATTTTCCCCATTCTTTATCTGTGCCTAAATCCAAACGTAGATTACATGAGCAAAGCTTCTTTCTTAGAACTGCACGCCAGTGGAACTCTCTGTCGCTTGCTTGTTTCCCACCTGATTACAACTTGGACGTCTTCAAGTCCACCATAAACAAACTCCTGACAAATCGCTCCTTTAAGTAAAACACTCTCTAAAAACCCGCAATACTAATGATTACTACAATACTACCTCATTGATTACTCTACACGCAATAACACTTATCCCAGAGTGGTCTTCGGACCTTGATAAGTGATGACCCACATGTAAAAAAAAAGAAAGTGTCTGTCTGTATATAAAGTGGAAGTCTATGTGTGTGTGGCTGTCTGTAAATGTTCATTTCCCTACGCAATAACTCTGTCAATTTTCAGTCTACAGACTCGAAATTTTATGTGCAGGTTATGGAGATTTGAGAAAATCTTCATAATTCTTTTTCTGTCAGCAATTTGGCTATTAAGGGGTTAAGTTTAACGATTGGACCTTTGAGAACTCTACCAAACTCCTCCGCAATTTTTTTAATAAACAATTGAAATTTAAGATATAGATTACTTGGGCATGCATATAACTTTATAACTTGATTTCAGCCCAAAACAATAAATGTTCAGGGGTCATAATAGGGGTCAATATTTTTTAAAAATTTTTTACCTCTGCGGTCTCTACCAAATTACTCACACAATTTTTGGTCTAAACATTTGAAATTTTACGTAAAGAGAATTCAGAGATAGGGCAACCTTTTTAATCGGTTTGAGTCGATAATTTTAGCTATAAATATATAAATCTATGTTTGTATGCTTTCATGTCTGCCTAAAACTTTCGACTGAGGCGAAGGATTTTCACAAGATCAGTATCGTTTTGTAAAATCGACCCTTCAGACGAAAAATACCGAAAAAAAATCGATATAAAGTTAAAACGTCTGTGTGTGTACATTTCCCTACTGAAATACTCTGCTAATTTTCAGTCTAAAGACTTTTGATTTGACATAAAGTGTATTGAGATTTAGGAATTCTTTTTTAAACTGAAATTTAGCCAGAAATTTGGCTGCCAACGGGTACAATTCTAACGATTCGACATTTGAAAACTCTACCAAACTCCTGCACCAATTCTTAGTCTAAACACTTGATTTTTTTATGTAGGTTACTTGGACAGGGATCAAACTTTTTAATTCGATTTTAGCCCCTTACAATTAATTTTAAGGGATAAAAATGGGGCTCAGATATTAAATACAATTTCGGACTGAATATTTGAAATTTTACAAAGGTGTATTCAGACATCGAGCAAGCGTTTTTATCGTTATTTTTGCTGAAAGTGTGGCTGCCAAGGGCTAAAAGATAAAAAATAGACTTTTGTGGTATCTAGCAAAGTATTCCGCTAATTTGGGGTATAAATATTTTAAAATTTACATAAAGAGTAATCAGATATCCACCACGCTTTGTAATCAGCTTTTAGGCAAAGATTTGGCTGGCTAGAAGGTAAATTTGAAGGAATTGTTCTTTGCAGACTCTCTCAAACTCCTCTGCCAATTTTGGGTCTAAACACTATAAATTTTTGATGTCGGTTACTCGGACATCAGTCAATCTTTGTTAATACACACACATACATACATATATATATATATATATATATATATATATATATATATATACATATATATATATATATGTAACTGTAGCAACTTAACTCATTTCTGAACTGTTCCTGGTAAAATCTTAGTGTATTGAATCGCATGTCAAAGATTCCATGCCAATACATGTGCCACACACACACACACACACCCACACACACACACACACACATATATATATATATATGAAAATAGTTGTTTGGTCTGAACTGACAACTTGGCGACACATCTTCGCTTGATGTATGTATCTTAGCTTGACTGTCTCACCTATTAATCAAATCATGTTCCGTGTACTGGTTGAGAGAGTCGAACACATTAGGCTGTTAGAAAAGGTGCAGATAGCTTATACGAAGAAATACTGCTCCTGCCCTTTTAAAATATATCTTCCATCATTAAGGATGTATCCTTCAATAACGCTTGAACAAAAAAAAATGTGAAAGTCGCTTAAAGGAAGGGCGACAATAAATATACTTACGTAAATAGGAACTTCAATTTTTTTTAAGTAAACAGCTTCTATACATACGCACGCACTGATCAGTTTTTAATCGTGCATATAAACAGAATGGGCACATGTTATTTATTATCAGGTTTTGTTTGTGTACAGTATTTCATATTACTTCAGGGACCATTAACATATTTCTACGATTCAGTAATTATGAAGTTTAAACTCTTACATTGAGATTATCTTGGAATCACATTCCTAAAGTGCGTGGGGACTGGATGGTTTGATTTCTGTTTACTGTATAATGATCGCATTTTTGATTTGATATGAATCATTCCCCATGTGAAATGTTCGTAGAAAAATGCACTAAGATGCTGTTGAATTCTGGGAAAATAAAAATAAAAATATTTCTCGCTAAACAAATTAAAAAAAAATGCCATAATCTTCTGAATTTTGTTATGATTTTTGTTTCTTGTCCTTTTATTTATCAGCTATTTATATTATCAAATAATCGTTTTAAAAATCCGGTATGAATATGTTGTTTTATGTTCTATTCAACTTCATATTTCTATAATATTTTAAAATATTAGACGTCTTTGACTTGACAGCCAAAATTATTCGTCATTAAATAAAGATGGGAAGCTCATTAGCAGTAAAAGCGAGATTATAAACATCGAAAATAAACACATTCATTAAAAGACGGTCTTTTGCCAAGATTGAGCCGTTTCTCTTTTATCTCTCTTTCTTGTTAAATATATATATATATATATATATATATATATATATATATATATATATGAGCACACAGTTAATAAAACATGTAAAAAACTACTTTGAAATTAGTTAAAAACATTTAATCTGAAAAGGAAACACTAGATAAGTGAATGGTCCTTACTCCGCGGATTTTCGAAGAAATACTTTCCTTCTCATCAGAGGGTAGCAAAATGCGGGATCGGATATTGCGTGCAAAAGTAATAGATGACACAATAAGTAAGTAAAAGATCTTACTTTATAACAAAAAAGTGAAGCAGAGGGAATATGGTGAGGAAAAAAGTGATTACACGTGAATGGATAGTCTGGTGGAAGAAAAATAATCCAGTGACGGTAAAATCCAAATATATAACTTCAAGAAAGTTAATTGGATTTCCATTTACACAAGTAAAATCCAACGAAATCCCGTAATTGGAAGATCGTCCACAATAATCCAAAGGCAGAAATCCATGGAATAATTCACAAAACTGTGTACAAGGAAAAAAGGAAAAAATTCAAACAATATTAGTAAAAGAAAAATAAGATCTGCTTTTTTTTTAGGCATATATATATATATATATATATATATATATATATATATATATATATATATATTAAATCACATCTGATTGAACAGAGGGAGTTATTCTGTTTTCCATTTTTGCAAAAAAATTTCCCCATTCGCCAAGTGGTCTTTATTTATCAGCTGGTATATTATATATTATGGCGCCTGAAATTGAGTGTTCAGCCACATACCTCTCAGGTGCTTTCTCTCGGTTACACTGATAATCGTCGGAGGAAATTGTTGTTGTTTGCCGTTCCTTTTCTTTTCCTTTGAGGTTTAGTGTATCTATGGTGTGTTACTTTTTAGGGGTTGTTTACTGATGAAGGTAGTTACATAATATAAAATATGCTAGCTGACATAAAACAATGCCAAGCGAATTGAAAAATGTCCAATCTAATTGAAAAAAAAAATCCGTCGTGTTCAATCAGACGTGATTAATTAATGTCTACCTGCCAAAATGAACACACCAACACACACATATATATATATATATATATATATATATATATATATATATATATATATATATATATATATATAGGCATCGTAATACAGTACAGTTTCGTTGTATAATAAGCTATAAAGGCGCCTAGACTAGGAGCTTTCCCTAGGCGAGGAGTGATCTTACAACGATTGCGTTGATAGTTCTACCATTGGCCTATGAGACCGGTGTTCGCAAATTAACTCAATAAATGTACATTTCAATAAGCACTCGCCTACCATTTTTACAATGGTCGAGATGATTGTTTACTTACAAGCAAACAAGCAGCAAGCCTGTATATATATATATATATATATGTATATATATATATACATATACATATATATACATATATACACATATATATATATATACATATATCTATATACATATATATACATATATATACATATATATATACATATATATATATATATACATGTATATATATATGTACATAAGAAGAAAAAATACATTATGTAAGTTTCAATTGACAATTAAACGTTTTGTTCCATTTAATCCTCCAAACATCAATTTATAAATCTTTCCGTCCTCTGATTAGAAAAATAGCAAGGATAAAATGCTTTTAAACTCCACGGAATAAGGACTTTGCAAATTGTTTTTGGTGTATTCAGTCGAAAAATATCTTTAATATTTAATTTAAATTTACAATTTTAATTTGCTTTGTCTTAGAATGAGCTCTGCTCTCTAATGTGTGTGTGTGCGTTATTTTTTTTTGCTGTTGTTGTGAGTAAAATCTCTGTATAAAACACTGGTATTTATATTAGATTGAAGTTTACTATTGATCATATGTAGTATAAACTACACCTTTCTTATTCATACTAAATATACATATACATATATGTATATGTATATATATATCTATCTATATATATATATATATATATATATATATATATATATATATATATATATAAAAACAAGAAATGGGAAGGTGAAATTAAATTTTTTTTTTCCTAAGGCCTTATCGTCTGACCCTCTAAGAGGAAACGTCAGAATGATAGATTAAAAACTAAGAAAAACGAATGAGGGAAGAGGGGAACTTTGGTTTCAGTTGGAAGAACAGTGGAGAGAGAGAAAAAAAAAATTCTCACTGTTCAGGTGGTTTTAAATCAATGAATATCTCCAACTGATGTCTTAGAATCTTTTGTCTACACAGGCTAGGTCGAGAGTTGTTAATAACTAACGCCTCAATGATATTGAGATGATAGTTCGACCTAGCACTGTATAAAACAGAAAACCACCCATCGGAATATTGATCGGCACACCTATTTATACTCAACAAGTGATCGCCAATGGCAGACTCATGAGCCTGGGAGTGCCCGGATACTCTCGAAACCTGGTGTAGTCGAATATCCCGAGGGATATGTTGGGATATTCTCATTTCTAATCTTTGGGACGTTTTGCCAACGTAGTCAGCTCCACACTGACAAACGAATTTATAAACAACAGAGTTCTTTTGAATGGTTGGCAAAACATCTTTACGAAAAGAAGAGAAAAAGGTTCGAGTTGTGTAAACTACTCGAAGCATAGTAGCTGGAAAACACCGTTGAGTAGCAGATGAAATCCTTTTAACAATATGAAGGCCATCAGGACCCAACCATTTGTAATTTTAAATAAATGGGACAACGTGATGGACCAATATGTTTACCGCTATTAAATGTAGTAATTTTACGTTCAATAGTAGATTTTATTATATTAATGGGATATCCATTATTAAGAAAAATATTTATGATTTCACCAAGTTCCGTATCAAGACGGTTTGGTGAACAAATCATAAGTGCACGATGCGTAAGAGCGCTAATGAGGTTTATTTTTCTAGACTGAGGGGCAAAAGAAAACCAATTAAGATAGAGCCCTGTAAATGTAGGTTTTCTATAAACAGAGGTCTCGAACGTAGTACCAACTTTAGAAACACGAACGTCGAGGAATGGGAGAGAGCTACAGTCTTCAACCTCCATAGTAAATTGTAAAGATGGATGCAGGTTGCAAAGAAGACGAAGAAACTGTTCAGCTTCGCTCCGAGAGGGAAAGCATGCAAAAGTATCATCAACGTAACGTGTGTAGAATGCTGGCTTAGTAATTTTGGAAAATAATTCGTTTTCCAAAAATCCAACGAAAATGTTGGCTAACGAAGGACCAAGAGGGCTACCCATTGATATCCCATCGATTTGACGGTACATAATGTTGTTGAAACTAAAGGAGACTGATTTAGTAGCAAGTTCCATTAGTTCAATGAAAATTCGTTCAGGAAGTTGTGGAGATTTTAAGGGGCCACGGTATAGATAGTCAGCACAAATACCAATGGTTTCATCCAAAGGTATATTAGTAAAGAGACTATTAATGTCAAAGGAAGCCAAGAACTCGGTATTTTTAGATAAAGGTAATTTTTGTATCTGAGATACGAATTGAAAAGAATCAGAGATACAATGGACCGAATAAAAAGAAAGCACAGGTTTAAGAAGATCAACTAGCCATTTACCAAGTTCGTGTTGTGCAGAACCCAACATAGATAAAATGGGTCGCAAAGGAATGTTGGGTTTATGGACCTTGGGTAAACCGTACATTCTAGGCATTTGAGAACCGATGGGTCGGATGCTATCATAAATCTCCTTAGAAATAAATCCGCTTTTATGAAGTTGAAGAAATCTTTTCTGGATTTTTATTTCCATACGAAAAGTATCATCATGGCTTAAGTCACCCAAACGGAGAAATTTACTTTTATCGTCCAAGATTTGTAACATTTTGGAGATATAATCCGTTTTGTTAAGTATAACAACGCCCGATCCTTTATCCGGGCGAGAAAGGTAAATGTCGGGATTAGACCTAATTAATTTTTCCGCTTCAAAATGATTTTTTTGCCAAACAAAATCACTAGATTTAGTATTTATGGCAGAAAACCTCCGACCTAATTCGCCCAACTGAATTTTAACACTAGTTAATTCATCAGTAGAGATAGGCGAATGGTGTTTTAATTGAGTATACAATAATTCAATTTCACTAAATACTGCGATTTTATCAACAGAAGGGGGAGGAATGCAAAATTGTAAGCCAGCAGATAAAACAAATTCTTCTGTATTGGACAAAACATGAGAAGAATAATTAAATATATGTTTATCCAAATTTGTTATAATCCCAAACTTCTTAGTAATTAAATTTTTTAAATATTTATCATAAGAAGAAGCACATTTAATACGGGTAAAATTATCGCCGATGGATAAAAACCTAGAAAAACGGAGTTTATCAAAGAAAGATAGTTCTTTCCAAACCATGGCCCAAAAAAAAAGGTGTTTACTACGTAACGAATTATATGTATCAGAATTAAACAGGATTTCATCTTGTAGAAAAACACGTTGAACTGCCAATGTATTTCTACATTTAATTTTAGAAATACGATGACAGATATAACCGGGAGCAACATGATTAAGGCGGCAAGATTTAAGAAATTCCATCCTACACTTCAAAACGATTAACTTATTTTTAATACGTATAACTTTCTTTAACGTTTTGATAAATTGTGAGTTGTACCGACCTCGAAAATATGTAAGTAAATTTTTGGTACAGCAGAATGGAAGGAGAAATTTCAGAGGAAACATAATTTAATTTAAATACCAAAAAAAAAAAACAAGAAATGGGAAGGTGAAATTAAAATTTTCCCTAAGGCCTTATCGTCTGACCCTCTAAGAGGAAACGTCAGAATGATAGATTAAAAACTAAGAAAAACGAATGAGGGAAGAGGGGAACTTTGGTTTAAGTTGGAAGAACAGTGGAGAGAGAGAAAAAAAAATTCTCACTGTTCAGGTGGTTTTAAATCAATGAATATCTCCAACTGATGTCTTAGAATCTTTTGTCTACACAGGCTAGGTCGAGAGTTGTTAATAACTAACGCCTCAATGATATTGAGATGATAGTTCGACCTTAGAGGGTCAGACGATAAGGCCTTAGGGAAAATTTTAATTTCACCTTCCCATTTCTTTTTTTGTTTTTTTTTTTGTATTTAAATTAAATTATGTTTCCTCTGAAATTTCTCCTTCCATTCTGCTGTACCAAAAATTTACTTATATATATATATATATATATATATATATATATATATATATATATATATATATATATATATATATATATATATATATAGGGTGCCCCCCGCAATAAAAGAACAGACGGCATTGAATTGTTTTTCTGGGCATTTTACAATCAACGGACACTAGTGTTTTTATGTGACGTTTTTAATTTAATAAACTAGATATGACCAAAGATTCACTTCATTCGGAAAAAAACACTAAGAAACGGGGCCTACTT
>NC_136501.1:96077308-96114808 GCF_053919585.1 Euprymna scolopes | reverse complement strand
TTCAAAAGATTTCACATCTACGGTCTCTAGCAAATTATTAAGCCATTTTTTAGTCTAAACATTTGTAATTATACAGAAACGGTATTCAGACATGCAGCAAGCTTTTTAATTAGTTATTAGGCAATAATTTGGCTGGTAAGACGTAAAATAGACAAAGTTAACCTTTGCAGACACTACCAAACTCCTTGTCCAATTTTGGGTCTAAAAACTTGACATTTTGTATGTAGGTTAGTGAGCATGGGTCAAACATTTTCATTGAATTTGAGCACAAAATAATGAATATGAAAGGGGTCAAAATTTGAACCACGGTTAAAAAACAATTGACGTCGCTATGGTAATTAAGGAAGCCTATTAAATAGAAAGGCATTACCGTTCATATTCACATTTTTAATATATGCATATTCGCATAGTATTATTAACAGTACATATGGCCCGAGCATGCCGGACGGAACGGTTAGTATATATGTATATAAATCTAAAAATAATTCTGTCTGTCTGTCTGTCTGTGTGCACTTGCCTTCCAAATAGCTCTATTTGCGACTTACGGACTCGAAATTTGGGAAAATCTTTTAATCAGGTTTTGTCAGAAATTTAGGTTTTACAGGGTCAAAGTTAAACGATTTGACATTGGAAATCTCTACCAAACGTCGCCGCTAATTTTGGGTCTAAACACTTAAATGTTAGATATAGTTTACTTGGATATGGACCTTACTTTATGATTTAATGGGGAGGGGGCAAGTGATCACCGTTCAACAGAATCAAGCTTTGCAATCTCTAACAAACTATTCAATAAATTTTGTGTCAAAACATTTGTAAATTTTACATAAAGGTATTCAGATATGCAGCAAGTTTTTTAATCAGTTTTTGAGCGAAAATTTCTTGCCAATAGGTCCTAGTTGAAAGCTTAGCTATTTGTAGACTCTACAAAATTACTCAATTTGGAGTTTAAAATCTTGAAATTGTTGATGTAAGAAACTTGGACATGGATAACACATTTTAATTTGATTTGAGCCTTCAACAGTAAATGTTAAGGGGTCCAAATTTGAGTCAAATTTTTTAAAAAATGTGACCTCGGGTGTCTCTACAATTTTTTCCATGGTAGTTAAGGAATATTATTATATAGAAAGGCATTACCCTACATATGCACACTTTTTAATATATCAAGATGAACATAAAGGTATGAACAGTACATAGGGCACGAGCAAAACCGGGCTGATTTACTAGTGTATAATATATATGTATATATATATATATATGTGTGTGTGTATGTATATATATATATATATATATATATATATATATATATATATATATATTTATATTTATATATATGCGTGTGTGTGCACACATAACGCGCTAACATATGTATATTAAAAGAAGTCTATGTGGAGAATGTCTGTAAACATTTTGCCGCACGATCTTTTCAATAGGCTCGTCAGATGTTGAAGAAATCGTGTCTTTTCAATTGACAGTTTAATCGTGTGAAAATGAAACAAATTTTTATTTAGAAAAGCGATATATTGAAAGTTACACATTTAGCCTAAAAAAAAATTGAACATAAAATGCAAACAATTTATAAAACGAATGATAACAATCTTTATACGAAGGGAAGAAAAATCTGTAGCAATTGAACGACAAAAAAAAAACGTTTAGAAATAAAATAAAATTTCTAGTCCAAATCCACAACGATAAACAATCAATTTTCTCAACTTTTTCTGTATCTCTAAAATTGTATATATCATTTTCTCAAAAATATATGAATATGTATACATACATATATATACGTATGTAATAAATGTCATTGGTGTTTATATATACGTATATATATATACATGTATATATACATATATATATATATATAAATGGATGTATACCTATATATGTGTATATATTATGCATGTGTTTTTGTAATCACCCACATATATGCAAATAACTATTAATACAAATATATATATATGTGTGTGTGTATATACATATATATATATATGTATATATATATATATATATAATATAGATACATACATACATACATACATACATACATACATACATACATACATACATATACGAATGTTTTAAATATTGTGATGGGATTTTATATTTTGTAATAGAATACTACTAGAAAGGCTTGAAAAAGAGTGAAATGTCGATGAACATGTTTTTATCTCGCCATATGTATTCGGCCATTTATATGAATAATAATGTCCCTGTATATACACCACACATATATGCACACACATATATCTATCTATCTATTTATCTATCTATCAATATGTATATATATATATATATGTATATATATATATATATAGAGAGAGAGAGACAGACAGACAGACAGACAAAGATATAGACAGAGTAAGAGAGTGTGTGTATGTATATATATATATATATATATATATATATATATATATATATATATATATATATATATATATATTTCGGTGTAAACATGTGTTGTACATTTATATGTCACACTTTTATTTATTAAGAGAAACTCAATGTAATTGCAGAGCAGAACACACATAAATTACATAATTCTAAATGAAAAATTTCACGATGTTTTCCAGTTCATAATTTGTTCTATTAACTATTTTTACTATTATTATTCTTTGCAGTAACTCATTACTTTACAGTAAATCATGCATTTAATTATCATATAACTCAATGAATCTCTTTTGCACTAAAAAAAACAACTATTAATCCACCAAAAGTAAAATTAAATTCATTCTGACATGATTACAGAAATCGGAAAATTGTAAAAGAAGTGGCAATTACATTTTATTTTGTCTTATTTTTTATATTACTTATATTTTTTTTTGTAAAATGTAAAATAAAAAGTGATCGAAACGTCTTCTGATTTTCGGATTTCGCAATCTAATTTATTTTATTGGATATTAACTATTTCTTCTGATGAGTTAAGGGCAAAATAGATTATTGATTCATATTATAATTAGATAAATGATTCTACGCTATTCAGGACCCTTTTTGTTATTTTCCCAAACTGGTGGAAACCAAGCCGCTGCTCACTTACTTTAATCTTCTTTTTTATTACTGTTTTTACTATGAAGACACCACTTATCAAAGAACGGGGGCCACAGGAATAAGGGTTATTGCCTGTACAATAATCAATGGGATAATATCGTAGTAATCGCTACTAATGCGGATATAATAAAGTATGTTTCTTAAGGCGCCGGTGTAACAGGAACTTGTTTATGTTGGACTTGAAGACATACAAGTTGTAGTCAGGTGGGAAGCAGGCAAACGAAAGAGATATCCACAAACGTGCATTTATAGAAAGCAGCTTTGTCCATGGAATCTACGTTTTTGTTTAGGCACAGATAAAGAGTGGGAAAAATTAATGACATTGGTTTCAGCTAGACAGATGTTTTTCGTTAAAAATTGGCGAAAAGGGAGAAGAGATTGGAGCTCAGACGAGCATTTCCCATGAGCATAATTATAAATCACCGACAGGCTCGCAACATCCTTTCTGTGAGAGAGAGGTGGCAGGGAAGAGAAAAGGACATTCCCCACTAGGCTACGAAGATATGGCAGCAGTACTCCATCCTTTGACGTGCTTGGTTTTTATATATAGAGAGAATTGCATCAGTAGTGAGATATCTACTAGAGCGGTAGAAGGATCCCATAATTTTTCCAGGACCTTGGAAACAGATTTGGTGTACGTGTTCCATTTCAGATCAGGAGTAAAGATAAATCCAAAAGCCTGTCAAAACATTGAGCCTCCCTAAGAAGTGACATCCATTCCAATTGATGCCAGATGGTGATTAGAGCGTTTATGATGTAAGGATAGAAGCTTGGTTTTAGATTCATTAAAAGTAACCAGCCACCTCTTTCTCCTGTTGTACATCCCGCTGAAGATCAGAGTAGAGAGAATCAGAAAGAACTTTGTCATTTACGGCCTTTGATGTTTTGCCATATATGGTCGTGTCTTCAGCATATATGTCAACGAATGATTTAAATATGTGTTTAGGGAGATCATTGATGTAGATCAGAAAGAGATTGGACTCAGGATGCATCCTTGAGAGACACCAGCATTAATACTGTGGCCCTCTGATTTCTGCCAATCAACCACTACTCTTCTGAGCCAATCAGAGGGAAATTATTTGATAAGTGAGAACACATTTCCAGTCATACATTTTATTCCATAAGCGTTGGTGGTGTCTGATTTTGCAAAATAATGACGATTTTGCAACGTAATGAATTTTGCAAGAAATTCAAACTTGAAGACCTTAGTGCAGACTTTTAGTAGTTGACCTAGGATTGACTTCTGGAATAGATGCGAGAATTACGAGGCGTGGGCTTACAAAGTTTAAAAATGAACCACACCTAACAGTACAAAACTTAACAAAAAAAAACGCCAGAAAAGATATATTTTTCAGCAATTTAGTTAGTAATACATGGCACATATACGACACACAGCTAAGAAATTATTTAAGAAAAAAAATCCCGTCTTCGTGTAATCGATGTGGTAAATTGCATTACGTTTATACTGCCCATATTTATCAGAGAATTGTTTAATATATAAAAAAAGGTCACAAAGGTACTCATTGTAGAAATAAATGTAAATACAAAACCCGTATGTTTTGCGGAGGCTGTACCTAAGGAGGTGAGTTGGGAAAGTATGTAACTATAAAAACTTATGGTAAAAATAAAAATAGAACTCAATTCGGGTTCAGACCTTTCTATAGTAAATTCAAATATATGGAAGTAAATTTAAATAAACCAATACTGCTGCGAACACCTTTAACAACGAACGCCATTAACGGTACGTAAATAAACTTCGAAAATGAATTTGTAGTCGTCGTCACATTATTGTAAAAGACGAAGAAACAGCAAGCCTATGCATTCAGGAATAGGTCGGGTTAGATATGTGATACTCTTGGAAAAAAGGATTATAAAAAGTACAACAGACGCTTCTGAATTGAAAAATCAATTAAAAGGAAAGAGTTCTTGTTCTATAACTCCAAAAGCGTAACAGATGGCGCCAAAATCGAGTAAAATATGTTTTCATTCACAAGAACGGCGTTCATCCACAAACAAAGAAACTAAAATTAGGCAGGGTACATTACCGCTTGTCCTAAAGTGATTACACCTTCTCCAATCGACCGAATCATGAATGTCTATGCGACCGCTGGCGATTTTTCACCGGATACAAAAACTTCAGTTACACCGCAACAGATCACAGTGGCAACTCTGTTTTTACTCATATGGAAACATTATTTAATGTAAATTCGCGCGACTCAAAGTTATTGCGTGCAGCAAAATATTTGCTGTGAAAGCGTTTTCCCACAATATGGAAGAACTGCCGAACCGTTCTATTCGTAGTCTTTTCAAAATAGAAAATACGTCAGTTTAACAACACAAACTGAAACCACTAGTAAAATATCACCATTTGTTTTAATTCAAACGTGGCCCTGGATGAGGTGTATTTATCTTTAATTACTTGTGCCGGAGACTAATCACGTAATTAATCCATTGTCATATTTAATTCTTGTGAATTATTCACGAGAAAACAGCTTTAAAACTTTTTTTCTTGTAGGTCAATAGAAGGGATTTCTCCCTGAACAGCGCACCCCCAAATAAAAATAGATTATTAATACGGTTTAGGGCAGAATTGATACTGAGCATCCCCAAATGACATCAGAACCTCGACGTTCGGGCAGAAAAAGGAAAATCACTGAGTCGTTCATGGTCCATCCAAAGCCGTCAGATGGCAGCTGAAATGGCTGGAGTGTGCTGTCTGCTTAGATGCTTCACTCAAATTAATTGTCCTTAGTCAATGGAGGGGGACCCCCTGTTATACTAGGACAATTTTGTTTTGGAGAATTCCATTTTGAAGGGAGCTGGTTATCTTCCGCATTAAACACACCTCGTGGTACATTCTTTTTCGTGAGAAACAAATAAATAAGCAGCCGATATCCGATGGACTTACCTAGATCGTTCGTAGGCTACGACGATCAACCCACCTATCGTACATTTTACAATACATGTTGTTACTTTATTTTGGCGTTCTATTAAGCTTTTTACCCGTTTAACAAGGCTATAACACAATCAAAGAGAGCATGGCTATACATAAAAAATTGCACATTGTTATGGCATAAAGTCACTCAAATTGAACTGTAAAAACACTAATGTCAAATTCAGGAGGGGGTTCTTCCAATGGGATCGCCTATCTATTTTACTCTTCTGTCCGGCAATAGATCCGTTAAGCAAGTTACGTAAAAAAAATCGGAGTGTTTATATTCTGTGCCAAGGCAATCAACAACACTCAAACAAAAGAGTTTACGCGCTACTCTTCATGGACGATCTCAAGTTTTATCCCAACTCAGACGATGATTTATTCACTCTTACCAAATCCAAACGAAAACATACAGTTTGATGAAGATACTGAAATCAAGGACTAATAAGAGCAGGGAAAATACACATAACTTGGAGTACAAGAATATTATTCAATCCAGCATGTAAAGCAAATCTGTAGATGAACATTTATAGACAAATACCAGACGACTATCATGAACCAACTAACCATGCTTGTGATAAAATACATATTTTGCATTGTAAACTTACCACAAAAAGACATACACATATAGGACACTAATACGTGGAAAATACTGACGCTGTACAGAATATTTTACCGAAACGAGTGTCGTAGAACTATACTGATCATCTGAAACTATATTATGAACTCCCAAAATCTAAACCTAAAAATGTTGCACACACTATGACACAAGAGTTAACAGAATCATGTTCATCACGAAACTGACCCAGGATTCTAGATTAAAATGTCTTAGAAATAAGACAGAATTGGTTAAAAAATGGATGAAAAAGAGCTTAAAGTAGTCGTCAAAATTACAAAAAACAATTTCATTAAAAAAAAATGTAAGATTAGGTCAACAAACAGCTGGGCAGTTATTTTCTGGGTGCTTCACACTCGATTATCTGGATAAATACGGTTCAATCGAGTTGCTGAAAGTAGGATCGCTCCATTACGAGTAGAAAATAATCATAATGGCTTTCCAATATCGAAGCATGATGACAAATACTTTTTATAACTAACTTGTTTAAGAGATGAACGCAAATGCAGGATCTGCCGCACAGAAATAGAGCGTGTGAATCAGTTTACATCCGCAAGTTCTGCTCCGCGGATGCCTATAATATGACCCGACACAATGGGGCGGATAAATATCTGGAAAATCTGTAAACAGTTGAAGATCGAATGCAGCAGTAAATCCTGGAAACATATACCAGTAAGAACAGGAGGAAATATATCACACACGATCCACTGTGGCTATTCAAGTTCTACAGCTGCGTGCCTAGAAAACTGAGTAATGAATCCTAACATATGGGACTCGAATGAAAAAAGAAGCCAAGTTTGTAGAAATTACTGTCCCAAAAGAATCTATGTTAAACAGAGCTAAAAGTTAAAATATAAGGAATTACAAAGGCGTTATATATAACATGAAAATATACTTGAATTTTAAAAAGATCTCTATCATTCCAGTTATTAAAAAAAAACAGTTAATATAATTTATTAAAACGGCTGTGAATCACTGAATTACAATTCCGCGGGATGTTTCCAGATGACATGGCAACTATTGACAAATCTGTGTTGTTATAAGGAAAAAAAATCTTGCGGGTTCAAACAATCAATCTTAACACCCTAGAGTTGTTCGTCATTCAATTTATAATCTCATTGATTAACTTTTCAGATTGCACAAATCCTGACTCATTTTCATAAACTTTTATTTTTTTGTATTTTTTAATTAAATATACATGTCATAAATAGCAATAAAAACAACGAGGTTCACCCATTTAAATGTACAAAATAAATAACATAAAACATCATAATTGTTGAATTGATATATATTTCAAGAACATGATTAATTTATTTTGCATCCCATACATCGTGATAGTTTGCTCTAATAGCAGTATCTTTTACCTTTCTATCTTTTATTAAATGAAAGGCGTTTCTCTCTGAAGTAAGGACATGATTTCATTACGCTTTTAATCAATAACATGGGGATGCCTGTTTAGTTTAATATCTCTATTGCGCTATAGTTTGATTTTCCATTGATTGTGTTTAATATTTTAATACTTTTGTGTTAGATGAGTTATAACGCTGTATCTTCAGACACACGTATCTTTAAACATTGATTTAATAAGGAAAAACAATTGTGATCTCTAACCCCGAGTTCAGAAGTAAGCAGCGGATTTCATTACGATTCGAATTCACGCCGTAGGATGTTTTAAGAAGAGGCATTCTTCGTTTGTGGCTCTATCTCTATTATGCTATATCGTTATCTTCTATGGAGAATTTATAGTATTTTAAAGTAATTTCCGTTAAATAAGTTATAGCGTTTTTTGTTTATTTTTCTTATAACTTTGTTTTTGCATGGGATGGAGCATTCTACCGGATGCCAAACATTCTCCCAATAGTGAAGTTACTCCAACCGAGATATTTTTTTAAAGATTCTAACCGACCCTTTAAGTGCTATTGTTTGTATCCTCTTGCACTTGGTTCACCAGGTACATTCGTCAGATAGTTTTTGAATTACTTTTTCATTCGCCCGTTTGCCCCTATAATAGCTGGTATAATTGATACCTTTTTAAGGTTTCAATTTCTTTTCATATCGTACATAAGTCCTTTGTATTTTTTTTTATTTTCTACCTCTTTTCTCTGTTAAGGTCAGCATCATTAGGGACGCTTACTTCAACTAGTGTTGTCAATTGCTCCCTCTGGTCCCATATTACTAGGTCAGGCTTAATGGCTACATTTTCTAGGAATGTAGCCATCGGATTTCGTAGTCCTACACTGTTTCTACAGTTTAATGTATCTTTAAATATTAATTTAATTAAAAAAGACAGTTTTGATACCTTGACACGCGTTTAGAGTACAGACGCTATGGCTACGTGTACTCGGACGTAATTGAGTGTCGGCTTCTTTGGCTATTATATTAATTTTATTGTTAGCTAAGGTAAAACAGTCTTGCTAAGTGTTTTGAGCCTGGTGAAAAGAAAACAGATAACGCGGATAATATTGGAAAATATCACTACAAGAAGAGAGAAAATTTGTGAGTAGTTAGTTAGTAGTTAGAACTAGCTGGGAAGTTCTCCGGATATAAATCCTGCATTAATGTCTAGTCCTTTAGTATTTATTGCATATAAATCAGTAAATTGTGTGTAAATTGAATGTTTTTTCACTTTCAACTATATATAAAAAGGACAGTCTTTTTTAACCAACCTATTAATTCCCCAAAAACACATCATTAAAAGTTTAAATACATTGAATGAGTAAATAACTAAAACCAAACAAAATAAAATCTTGATAATATCACGAGAGAAATCATGAGATTCTGATGAACGCTCAGTTTACAATGAGAACATAAGTTTATGCCACTCTTTATGTTACTAAATTATACAGTTATAGACTTTTACACTGCGTCCGATTCCACGATGGATAAAAAACGAATTAAAAATGTAAAAATATACAGAATAAAGAAAAAAATATTTCTCCAGAAATACTTTTTTTAAATGAGAAATATTTTTTTCGAACTCAACAATAAAACAATCCTGATTAAAAATAGACAGAAATAGATTTCTGATCAAATCGCTTCCTGTGTCAACGATGCGATGGGATAAAGATTTGACAACCATTTTTCTTCATATGTTTTTATGAAATGATTCCTTTCAACTTGGGAGTTTCGTTTTCAGCAATTTATTCGTCATCTTTCGAAGCATAAAATAAACCTCCTAAAAATATGACACTTCAACAATGGGTCCTGTTATATCCTTTTTCTATCAGACTTCCCATTCTCCAAGAAATCAAAAACTAAAAAAAAAACATACACGCGCGAACACACACATAATTATATACACTCTTATTCTGCCTGTTTTTCTATAACTTGAAAAGAAAAACAATAATTCACCGTTATTGTTCCTGCAATGCTCTGTCTGCCTGTCTGTCTGTGTGTCTTTCTAACTCTCTCGCTGTTTCCGGTTCTCTTAAAATAATGCACGCACACGCATACAAAACATACACCCACACACACACACACACAAAACACACAAACACACGCAAATATATTTTCTTTCGTTCTATCTCTTCATCTTTAACTCCGAGTTTTTCTGTAATGTTTCTTGTTATTTCTTAAAATAATACAAGCACGCACACACTAACACAAACACACACATGCACGCACATGCACACACACTCACTGAGCGTTTTATTATATGGATTCCTCCTGTATATTTATTTCGGATATCATAAGAATGGAAGAAAAATTGATATTTTATATCTGTTCATTCTTTTTTCTGCTCCTTTATATAATATATATATATGTATATATATATATATATATATATATATATATATATATATATATATATAGGTAGTTGTTTGTCTAGTCGCAATGATGAGCTGTGAAACAGCGAAACAGTATTGTATGTGGATGGCTATATATATATACATATATATATATGTTAATATATATATATACATACATATATATATATATGAAGAAACTCGGACTTGTAGCATGTATGCATATATACATCTATGTGCATGTGTGTGTGTTTATATAATAGACATTTGATGAGACGTTAACGGTCACTGATCCATGGTCCAGTGTTTAGAGCTACCGACTATAAACGCGATGATTCAGTCCACGGTTAGTTTTGCGCAACTCTTTAATTCTGATAGAACAGAGCAACTGTATCTGGATTGCTATATAGTAAGCCCCCCGCCTCTGTGTTGACCACTGTCGTAAATATATCTCATCCGCTGTTTAATTGGCTTCGCTGCTTTTTTTGTTTGTAAACAAACTGGCAGTCGCACACTGTATCAACGATAGACGAATGTTTATTTAATAGACATTTGATAATACGTATACGAGCACCAATCTTCACATAGTGGTTAGAAGTGACGACGATCAACGCGATGGTTTTAGGTTCAATAAACGGCAAAAGAAAAACGCTAGTAAAGCGCACTGATTAATTGTAGTACAGCGGTATAGCACTGGTTAGAACCTCCGAGTTTCGTTTGGGCGATCGTGTTTTGATTCTGTCATGAGGTAGATTCTTGTCTAGCCGCACTGGTGAGCTGTGAAACAGCGAAACAGTACTGCATGTGAATGTCTATATATATATATATATATATATATATATATATATATATATATATATATGTATATATATATACATATATATATATATATATGGAGATTTCGTATGCATTTTTATAGAAACACTCCTCTACTTACTACAACATATTACGAGGAATAATTTGCCCATGTTGTCTAATTCGCAAAAAAATAAATTACAAAATTAGTATTATCGTTAATTGAATCCCGTTTGTGTTTACTTAAAATATCACTCCAATTGCCATTCATGTTTTAGGATGAATGCTCTAAAAATGTAACTTCTGTATAATGGTTGGGTATATAATATACTGATGAAGAAATGATTTGCGGCGATTTTTAATAGTCCCCTGTTTTTCATTTTCAAATGAACTCACTAATAAGAATAAATAAGATAGAATCGCGAGGTACACGCAGCTTCAATCACGGGATCCTTCGATCTTAGCTGAATGCTTTGTATCTGAGCTATCTCTCCAGATGTCGATAATTTCGTTCTTAAGAAGAAAGCAATGCTTAAATTTTATTATCGCCTTTGCCGATGTAAAGGATTAAAACATCTGTCGTAAAAATTACCTTTTCCTCTGTTAGAAAAAATGTACTTTTCCGTGTTTGGATACATTGACGGTGAATTAATATATAAAACATAACTAAGAAAATTGCTTGACTCATAAGTTATCGTTGTGTAAAATTTGCAGATAGTAAGCTCAGGTGTTGGTGAACACACACTCACACCCACATGTAGTGACTTTTATATAATAATATGGATTATATATTCAAATCAGATTTCAATAAAGTTCAATTTTACATTGACTTTTAATCAAATATATTGATTATTAGATTCATATAAATGAAAATGATGATATCAGAAAGGTTTCTAATCGGACTTTTGCCGATTGTAGCATCTGTCTGTGACAAACCCAAATAAGATTAAGCTGTTACAAGTATCAAGTTGTATATTAATTTTGTTTTATTTTTCTATAGTCTATTGTCTATAATATGCAGATTAATAAAATAAACAAAAACTCCTGAGAAACCAGATAAGCGTACAGGAATAAACAAGTTATTAGAATATTAAACCAGTCATACGTTCCCTCTTTCTCTGCTCTCTCTCTCTCTCTCTCTCTCTCGCTCAAATTGTATATATATATATATATGTATATGTATATATATATATATACATATATATATATATATATATATCTTAAAATATATATAAATAGTATATACATATATATATATATGTATATATATATATATATATATATATATATATATATATATATATATATATACTAACAGAAGTACCGGTCGTTTACTGGGTTAAAAAAACAGACTACAGAAAAGAGAATGTGATTGATGAAAGTATGATAGATTATGAAAATAGGGGGGTGTAAAAAGATAGGTTTTGATACTCAAAAATTGTACCCTAAGCAAAATATGCTGAAATTAAAGATAATTTTTGCGAAAATATATTTTTTATATCAACTTTGTTTCCATTCGTAACCAGAAGTGCCCAACAAAATGATGTTTCCTTACAAAGAGAAAATGTTATATATATAAAAATATAAATATACAAGAAATAAATGTTACCATAGTCAATAAAAGTTACTTTTACTGTAGACAAGTTCATTGGGTTGTATATTTAGTAGTTTTGTAATATTTTTTTTTTAATTTACGAACCGGTTTAAAAAAAAATCAAAATAGCAGCGACTTTGAAATGGAGAACCCCGTTTTCAATTTGAAGGCGGGGCACCTGAGCATTCTGTGTTAACAATTTAAGAGAGTTCCGTCAACGTAAGGAATATTTATAAACATATTTTATGTTTTCCGTTATTTTGTGCTTGTGGAATATTCGATTATGGCATGTGTAGTTTATATAAAAACTCATTTAAGTAGTTATCGCCTCAAATTTCGTTTTAATTTAGGTTCGCTTAAATTATTTCAAGTAAAGAGTATTAAAAACTATTTCCGAACATAAAAAAAATATGAGCTGAACATTTATTGACTATGGTGACATTTATTTCTGATTGTGTCTTTACACGAAGACACGGACACACACATGCACACACATACACACACACACACACATATATATATATATATATAAACACACACATATGTATATTTCAGAATAGTTTTTACTTAACAATCACTTGCTATGGAAACGTGAGATTGTAGGTTTACAAAATATTACTGACATTAATATACTATACGTTATCCCATCTAAACAAGAATTGCTCGATATGCAAGATACAGCAAATAAATTGAATTGTAATTCAATGAATTTCAAAAAAACTCTCATTGAAATGGAATGAAGTGATTGAATTTCATATCAAAGAATTTTTATTAATCGAAGCAAGACAAAGAATGCTTTAGAAAATTAATCTCCTTAACCTATAGGGGGTCGATGTCTACCATCTCATCAGAGGAGTGAAAATATTAGCAAATACTTATAAAGGTATGCACCCTATTTGCAAAAGTCAGGGAAACATGGAAAGTCAAAGTCAAAATAATAGATTTATCAATTACAATTATATATATATATATATATATATATATATATATATATATATATATATATATATATATATATATAAAGTGGAACATTTAGAGGAACCGGAATAGGAAAATTATGCATATTTTCCGATATTAAAACGATTCTTTTAATTTTTTTTCTGTATTTGAATATTTTGAAATCAAACGCACCTTTACCGGTTATAATAATAAGATAATAAATATTTATTGGATTTAAATTACTAGTCAAACTAACATTAATCGATAATAACTACAAGTGTACCTTTTTTTCGTTTAGGAAGTACCTTCAGATGAAGCATGTGTTTCTACAACAATCGGGGAAAAATAACAAGACTATATTTAAAATTTAAGAGATTTATAAAGAATCGGATTCAGAATCGGAAATTTAATGTAAATCGGAAATTTTGGACGGGACAGTAATGGTATCTTAATCGAAAACTGTATTGAAGTGTCATCACTAATATATATATATATATATATATATATATATATATATATATATATATATTTATATATATATATACATATATATATATATATTGTGTCAGGTCATGTCATATGCTACTGGTACAATGTAACCCAGTACTACCTGCCTCAGGGTCGGGTCACTGGCGACTACACTGGTTCCCCCATCAGACTTGTTTGGTGAGGAATGCGGCTAGTCTCCCTGGAGGATTATAAACAAGACCTTCCAAAGGGCGAATGAACTCTTTTTCTGTGTCAACGACGAACTAGCACCGTGTATATTTGTGTGCGTGTATATGTGTATTGGGGTGGAGAGGGCTCCCGTAAGCCGTGGTGAAGGCAACCTTTCTAGGAGAAGAAAATCTCTGATTTAAAAAACCATAAAGCGGGAGACCAGTACCCGCATTAAGCTGGTATGCAGTTTAATTTGTTGCATGCTATCTTGCTCTTGCTTGTTGCTGGATCTCAACATGTTGAACCGAGAGAGAGACTTAGCTGTCGTACAAAGCTAAGACTCTGTAACATCATCATAGATACTCCCTCAGGCATTTGGGCTCATGGATTTTAAATGTCTGAGGGAGTGGCACTCGTCTGACAAGATGTTGCAATCATCATAGATATATATGTATATATGTATAAATATATGTATAGATATATATATGTATATATATATGTGTTATAGATATATGTAGTATATATATGTATATATGTAGTATATATATATGTAATATATATATATATATGTAATATATATGTACGTGTATATATATATATATATATATATACATATACATATATATATATTGCATAAAGAATAGTACATTTGAAATTTTCAAGATATGTTTGCCGTCTTTTTTTAAACACAAACTGTATTTAAACATTGCTGCGATGTCTATTGTCATTCTCATGAATAGATAGCATATAAAATGTAATGTGTTTAAATCATATCATATTTTAGCTGTATTCGTTTTATGACCTCCGGGCCTCTTTTAACATTCGGGAATAATTCAGTTGTCTGCGAATTTAGCATTAGTCTCGATTTCCAGATGTATGCACTCAAGTTAATAATAAAATACACAAATGTACATTACCTAATATACCATAATATATGTGAAATTATGTGACCATAAATTATCTGTTCCTAGTTCTAGTTAACATTTTGTGGAACTACTACGTTTTCTTCGGAATTGTCGATCTTTTTTTTTCTTCAGCTTTACTGTTTTCTCAATCTAAAACAGATTCGAATATTATAACGTTTATAATTTACTAGTTGCCATAAAAGATAATAAAAAGTAAAAACCTAACATCAAGTCGAACTGTATGTGGATCCGTTTAGATCAGGAACTGTCTTTTTTTACTCCTAACTCACCTTAAAGGTACTATTGATCAACAAATGGCAGTGTTCTGTAAGGTAACCTATGGCGTATGTAGGGAGTGGTTTGTTGTAGCAGCAGATAAAGATAAAAAAGAACAGCAGTTACCAAATAGACGACAGACGCAGTAAGGACAGCTAAGATCTGAGCAGATAATGTTGAGGAGTCGTTTACAAGCTGCCCCTGTCCATGAAAAGTTGGAAATTCAAAATATCATTGCCGATATTCAAAGAGGATTTTAGCGATCTCCAATGCTGAGAATCAAAGGAAACATCGAGAGAAGAAACGCCTGGCAGGGAAAAAATCTACAAAAATGGTTATGCTTTCGCAAAGAAACTAGATGTGCCGAGTGAGGAACTCGAAATTCATTTGATGCTGACATATTCGGAAACAGTAAACATTATCCCAATGATCTATCTAAAAGACTTACCAAAAACCAAAGGCCCAGTAGTAACGTTTAAGGATGACAGAATAGAATTAAGAGAAGTACGAGACTTCGTCCATAAGGCCCGTGCTGCAGGTTACTCAGGTATGAAGGGAATATCGTGCAAGCTGTATAACAATTGACTGGGCGTCATCTAGAGACTTACTCTTCTCATGCGGCAAGTTTGGAGGCATGGCATTGTACCACAGAAGTAGGGTCTGGCTGAGGGTATTTGGATACCAAACAATCGAAAGGGATCATAAATGTTCTCCATATATCCCTCCTAAATATACAGGGGAAATATTTTCGGAGTCCTTGCTCGTCGTATGACTAACGACATAAATCTGTCGAATAGACCTATTCGTTTCGACAAGGGACGAGATAATCGAGCCAACTGAAATGTGTATGATTTCGTCGCGGTTTGCTTGATCTCTGTTGGTTAATATAATTTCATTTTGTGCGGGACGTTTGCTTAGTTTGTAGAATGGTTGCCTCGCATGAAGGACGCTCGGGTTTCAAATCCTGGGTGCGGATATGTCTGACTGATGAGCCAAAATGAGAGCGAAACTCGAGTATTAGACTTCCGGGTCGTTTGGTTTGCATGGCACTTTTGGGCTGCTGCATTTTTTGGTCTGTCGAAATAATTATATATATATATATATATATATATATATATATATATATATATATATATATAATTGTACATATATATGCATATAAGTATATATATGTATATATATGTAAACATTTATATTATATATATACATATACGTATGTATATATTTATACATATATGTATATATACATATATGTATATATGTATATATATATATATATATATATATATATATATATATATATATATATATATGGAAAAATGGTTAATCAATTTCTGAATAAACAGAAATAGCTTCATACACTCTTCAAAAACAGGTAGATTAATTCATCCCTGCAAAGGAATCCGACCGATTAGAAAGTACTAGGTCTTATGATAAACATGGTGATTACATCAGTGAATTATCGCCAAAAAAAAAAAGACTTAATCGGATGTTCAAAATAAAATGAAATATTATATATATATAACACTATGTATGTAGGTGTATATATGTATATATATGTAAGTATAAATATTAAAGTATATATATATATATATGTAAACATATAAATATTTAAGTATACATACCTATATATATATATGTAGATATATATTTTTTATTTAAGTATATATATGTATATATACATATATAACTATATATATTATCCTCGATTAAACTCCGAGCCTTGGTAAAACAGTGGTAAAAATAGAAATAACATCGTATTGAATACATTACTAGCATGATGTTTTATTTCTGACTACATACTTCAAGAAATAGAATCTGAGCTGTCGTCTTAGGAAATCCAAATATGCCTATCCACAACTACTTTCGAATCAGCTCCCGATATTTTTTTTAATACTAGACAGGCTAGCTCACTTTATCAACTATTCCCGATTTACCCGGGTGTCATTCGCATAAATTATCAAATAGTTTGGTGTCTAAGTAACATTTCCCTTTTTAGAATAATATACTAACGAGTAGGTAAAAGAAAGTAGTTGAATGCGCCATTTTGTTTTAATATTTTCATCACTTTGTTCTTATTTGGACATAACAATGAATATTTTAGTATTTACTGGTTCATGAGATAGTCGGATCGCGATCTGATTAGTAGTTTTCAGAATCGAGATACAAATAGAAAATTATACGGAAATAATCAGCAAACACAAGAAATGAGAACTACACAGATAATAATAAACGTTAAAAAGGATGAACCCAGTGAGTGCAACATTTTACTAAACATTTTTTCAAACTGAACTTTGTAGAAAGATTTTTAAAGTGAAAAGACTTATCTACAATAGTTTTCCCATATATATATATATATATATATATATATATATATATATATATACATATATATATATATATATATGTATAGTTGCTATACACAAGTCAATGGGATAATAATGTAGTAATCGTTAGTCGTGGAAATTATGTAAATGTAATTAATTGAGGGGGTAATTCAACAAGGATTAGTTTACGTTTGACTTAAAGACTAAAACATTCCTCTAAAGCAGGCATTCAGTTCAATGAAAGAAACTTTGTTCATCTAATCTACATATAGTTTTAGATACAGATTTAGAGTGGGGAAAAATATTGATAATACTTTTAGCTAAACGCGTGTTTTTGTGGAAGTTTGGAAAGGTAGAACCCTACATAAGAGCAAGAACGAGGACTTTCCGTGAAAATAACGATTAAAAAAAAACCCAGATTTGCAATTTTTTTTTCTCTGAGCAAAAGGTTGCAGGGAAGATAAAGGGGAATTTCCCATAAGGCTACGAATATATTTTGAAACTTGTCAATACAGGATAAGGCCTTTTACGCAGCCCTTCCCAGATGTTGCAAAAGTACTCCATCATTGGACTTACGTGGCTTTTTTTGTTATACTAGAAAGGTAGACAAAGGCATCAGCAGTGAGATATCTACGAAAGTAGCAAAAGTATCCCAACATTTTTCCAGCGAACTTGGCAACGGATCTGATGTACGTGCTCCATTTCAGATCATGAATAAAAACCAAGCTCAGTAGCTTGTCAATACAAATAACCCCTTAAGACGAGAGCTATACATTACAATTCATGCAAGATAGGAATCAACGCGTGGATGATGTAACCATGGAAAACGATTACACGGTTTTGTATGTATGGGCGTTTGTTCTGATTGAACCTTTTTCAGCACTATGATTGGGATGTCTTCAGTGCCAGTTGCTTCATTGGAATCAAGGTTTGTGATTTTTTGGTGACATAATGCACTAATATTTGCATGTCGCATAGCGTGTTTTCTGATACAGACAGAAATATGAGGGAGGGATTGATGGTCTTAGTCACATAGGGTAGAATTAGCTGCAATTTTTTTTTTGCAAGGAGTTTGGCTCTGTTTGATGCTAAGGATATTTCCTCAGGTCCATTGATGATGGTTGGGGTAGAGTATACGCTTATGTTCAGGGCTGTTTTCTATTTGAGAAAACTGGTGGGAAGCAAGCCGCTGCTCAGCAACTCATAACTTACGGACTGAGCATACAATTTTCTCGTGTTTTATATTACTTTTTTACATTCTTTGTAAGCAATCCTGAAAGCAGCTTTTGTGTTAGTACAATTATTACGTTGAAAGCAATGTAAAACGTGATTTTGTGCGCAATATATACATATATATATATATACATATATATATATATATATATATATATATATGTGTATGAACTATGTATCACATACGTTTGAAAGCGGAATTACAACACACTATGGTGAAAATAAATACTTACTTTTTCTTGCCATGATGTTAAATTAAAGAACGAAAAACGGATAGTAAAGAGGTCCTCGTACTGTTATATGTGTGTCACTTTTGAAATGCAATAGGAATGCGTTTGGCAAACGCGTTTTGTAAGTCAGCGAAGTGTTTTCCGTGATAGGATTGTTTTCCAAACGCATCTTTCAAAAATAACACTGCAAATTACAGCACGCGGACTCTTTACTAACCGTTTAGTCTTTCTTGCATTTTACATCATGTTGAGGAATATATATATATATATATATATATATATATATATATATATACATATATATATATATATATATATATATATATATAATATAAAGAAAGTGGCTTCCTATAAAGATTAATTTTACACGAGAATGTAACTGTTTATTTTAACAATATTGCGTTGTAATTCTCATTTTAAACGTATTTTATACGTATTTCATTATAAACTCGTATCACAGAAAACACTTTAATTACTATACATATATATATATATATATATATACATATATATATATATATAGGTTTGTGTGTGTGTTTGTTTGTGTGTGTAATAACTGAGGTATATTTATAATTATTTTGTTTCCAAATGCAATTCCTTATTTACGAAATTAGCAGGTTAGACTAAAGATATGTAAAATATTTGTAAATTATTCTATGTTATTTGCATTTTATAGCGTTCCCTTGAGAACTGATATAAAACCATTGTTCTGAACCACTCTTATACGTGACATATTAATCAGGTCTTCGTAACTCTGAACTATTCTTTACAACACTATGTCTCTACCCCTGTAATAAGCTTTACCAATCACGCCCCTTGATAACATTTTATCTTAATTTTAAGTCCATGCTTATATGCACTGTGAAAATAAGCTCTTAATTAACTGATCGCTTCTGGCGTAGGGTCTACAATTTGTGAAATATGAAAGTGCTCATAGATGAAACCTAAACTTAGACAATGTTAATGGAAAGTTAAAGAGGTTGACCTTTGTAGGTAAAACATCAAACATAATGTAGGCCACTTTAGAGTTTTTAACCCTAACGTATTATGTAATCCATCATTCACTATTTTAACATTGGCGTTTTAGACGTTTTACACTCAAACATATTATGTGTGAGTGTAAAACGGTTGCGAGGCATCGGTTCCGTATCGCCATTCCATCAGGCTATTGGAATCATTTAACGCCGTACGACTATAGTAGATTGTTAGCCTTCATTGGTGGCACAGAATGTTACATTTGCATGAGAGCTTGGAGTTGGTTCTCTAGTGTTACTCCTCGTCAGCTTGATGGTTGGCCCACATGTCTTCCATCAGTTACCCACCGCCGACAAAACGTCAGCTGGCTGAAGAAATGCTATATAGACTGGCCCAACTTCACCCTCAAGCGCTGTAATATCCTCTTCAATATTTTGGAGACTTTGGCAACAGACAGACGCACTTGGTGCTTCACATGTCATAGTGCGATGCCCTTCTTCAACAACGAGCATTAGCGAGCAGCTATGGAGCGTCGTAAACTGAGACACGACGAGTGGCAGCCATTCACCATCAAAACCCAAATCCTGCCTTCCTGTGCTCAATCTGTGCAAAGCAGTGCAAGTCACGCATCGGACTATAAAGTCATAAATTAAGTCACAGTGTAAATAAAAATAAATAAAAAATATACGTATATTTTTTTAAATAAATAAAAAAACACGTCGTTAGCAACATGGATGGCCGACCATAACTAACGTTGTATGTGTTAGTACAAATTTTGTACAGAGAAAACAATACTGAAGAAACTTCGACACCTGACCATAGAAATAAGTATAGTGAAAAAATAAACAAACAAAAAATCATGCTTGGCATTGTTCCTACGACGTTTTATATTCCAAGCTGTTAAGTTAGGATTCAAGAATTTGGCTGCAATACCCTCTCGAGTATAGTACCTTGATAACGTTTTCTTCTGGGGTGGGGCAGGACGTATTGAAATACAAACCAATGATTATTAAACTACACCCCCCCATAATCCTGAAAAGTCAGCTATTAACATTGTGCCCAGATCGACACATAATTTTAAAACACTGACTAGACTCTCGAACACCGCTAGATGCGACTAGACTCTCGAACACCGCTGGACACAAATATGTTCTCGAACTGATAGACTTAGAACATTATCAAACACTGCTAGGCGTAACTGGCTTCTCCCTCCCTCAAAGACATATCAGTCGAATCATAATACTCACATGATGATACTAGAAAATTAATTGAAATCTTTTTTCCATTTCACGACGCTTTCAATTTTCAAAGTTCAGCGTGAGTCGTTGGATCTTTCCCTTTCTCACCGATTTCAATTTTCCCAAATTCCACTTCATATTTCATGCCGGAATATCTTGTAATAAAAAACAAAGGATTGTTTGTAAGCATTTTAAGCCTTTTTTTAATATTTGGGCCTGTTTAGTTCGGCTTCAAGAATTCTACTTCCCTGTCCCCACGACTTTAGTTATTTGATGTTTATTGAGAGGGGGGCAACGTTTCATAGATATGCGAAACAGTGCATATCAAACTACATATAGATATATAAAATTGTTACCATTTTTTTTCTGTGAATACGGCTATAGCTATAGGGGCGACTTGTAAGCTATCAATCCAAGGGCATCTTTCAGGTATAGGAGCAGTACACAATTTATACATGTCTGAAACAGGTATTGCTTTTACAGGTCAAGTTCAGTACTGTTCTGTATATGTAAGATATGATTTTGCGTGTAAACAAAAATATAATAGTGTCCATACGCATTATTGAATACTTATTTTATTTAGTTCTCACATTCGTCACTCATTTATCAGTTATTTATTTTATATCCAATAGAACATATGACGCATCGATACTTTATCTATCAAGCTCTATATTTGTGTTTGGTGACATGATTGCATCCAAGTCTCACGCGAATCCCGTGTGTTGAATATTTACGAAGCGGATCCAGTTTATGTGAGCAAAGTAAGGAGATTAGCCCGGGCATTTCAAAAGGATGAGAGAGATGTAACTCACTAGGTGCGATTCGGACATTTACGTACTAAAATTCGTTCATATCCGTGCATTGTTCATAGTTGTAAGTATGCAAGAAAAAAGTGTGTATCTCAAACCGTTTAAATGCATTATTCCTGGTTCGTAAATGTTAAATATATAAGTTTTCTGTTAAAACAAGTGATTTTGCATTGTAACGATTCTCGTCTGTGCATGCGAGTTTTTACGTTGGTACCACACGCCCTCCCCCCCACATATATATATATATATATATATATATATATATATGTGTGTATATATATATATATATATATATATATATATATATATATATATACGGATCATAAAAGGAACGAGAAAATTGTTTCAATACAAAATTATTGCAATAGAATAAGCTAAATATATGAGATTTATTTCAGAAAGAAAAAAAACATTATAATATAAAAATATATAGTAGTACATATTGCATCAAGCTTAAAAGTCCCTGATTAGTAAGAATATTAAAACCTATTCCTATCCATGTAGGGTCCTTTATTGAAATACTGATTATAAAATATATATGCAACAGTATATAAATTTCATTGTATTATTATATTTATGAATATATATGTGTGTGTGTATGTGTTGTATGTGTATTGACACTAACGTTAGTGATTACGTATGTGCATACATGCTTCATCAAGCCTGCTCTCCCTTTGAAACATAAATGGTTCGTAACGTCATTTAAGAAGGAGATGCTGACTTATGAGGACTGATATCTAAATGCCTTGTTCTTGAAGTATGTATGCACATATGTATACCAGCCTGTATACCAGCTATTGTTATGCTGTACTTATCATAACGCTGTTTATGATAGGGGATTTATATCTTATACATTAGGCGACTACAATAATTATAAAACTGGGAATGATAGTTTGCTTGAAGCATTGCTGGTGAATTAATATGGAACAGTATAATAAGCTATTCCACACCTCTATAATGATGTTTAATATTTTTAATCATTTAATTATGTATAGAAATGCTACTCTTCCTTTCTTTCCGTCTCACCCTATATATGTACACAGAAACGAAAGCGTAGAAAGCCCTCGTCACCACCCCATACATCTATCTATCTATCTCTCTATCTATCTATATATATATATGCATATGTGCATTTACATATGTATATATATATGTATATATATATATATATACATGCATATATGCATATACATATACATATTTACACCTTAATATGATGTTTTTATTAATGAAGATTGGGTATTTATTATTATACTAGCTGTACCCTGCCACGCGTTGCTGTGGCTCAATTTGATGTAATCGAAATATCTAATAAAAAGAGAAAATGCATGTTTCTTATATTTCTTAGTACAGTAATTTACTCAAAGAGTGTAACAAAATATACATATAAAAATGGAGAAAAACTGCACTCTTGCAGAATCTGACCAGGATACTTAGGAGTTTCCATAAATCATTGATTGGGCTCGACCAGCGGCCAATGGATAAAACCGAACGTTGCTAATATGTTGGAATTGTTAATCGATATTTTTGTGTTTTTTTTTTTTGTAATAAAAAAAATCTTACTTTTCAATTAATTTTTGTGGAGGGGGGGGGGTGATATACACATATTCGAAAAGTTTTCGAAAAACAAATAAATGTAAGCACAGGTAAGGTACGTTACATTTCTACATAACTGGGTGATTTGTTTGTTTTTATTTAATGTAAAAGTTTTATGCAGCTCGGGAAAGCACACAGTGTTTATCAATGTATTTGAAAAAGACAAATGGTCGTGGAATCTGTTGAATATGTCAAGTTTAGGAAAATAGATAAAAAAAACTAAAAAAAATATACATAACAGAGTAAGAAACAAATATATATAACGAATATATGTAACCGTGACATAGTCTGACATATATGATTTCTGACAGTATATTGTATAGTTTATTATTTTTACTCATTTTCCAAAACAACGTAATCAGCAGTGTCTACCAGCATTTGTATTTTTCAAATACACTGATAAACACTAGTTTTCGAGTCGGCTAAACGTTACATTAAATCACACGGGTTTTTATTACTGAACACAAATTCGAAAAAGTAGTCGAAAACCAAATATAAAACGAATGTTATCTAAGACAAGATAAGTTACTTTTCTCCCTAACAGGATAGGCCAGTTTGGTAGAAAAGTAACTTATTTTGCATTTGATAATATTTGCCTTACATTTGTTTTTGGTTCTTTTTGCAACTTTTTCAAATCTATGTGTACAGTAATACAAAAACAAACCACCAAAACATATCCAGGTAGGAAGAAAAGTAACTTATTCTGCCTTTGAGGTCCACCTACACAATTCGTTTTAAAATTACTACTGTTACATTTTTTCGATGATGCTGAATAAGAAAATCTTACTTAGAGTTTGCAGATGAAAGTAGTTTTCGACATATAAAGACCTGTGCAATGCACTATAATTCACTGGCGGCTATAAATAAACACCCCCAATCTTCCAATAAGAACGGATTTCAGAATAAATAACGCCTACCCACCCATGATAAAAATTGTGGAGGTGGACCTAAAGTAAAAATTTACAATTTTTAAAAAAAATAAATTGTTAGTTTAAAGCACACCGCTATTATCTGCAACGGTTTTAATAAAGGAAAAGCATTAATAGTTTCTTATATAAAAACAACTCCGAAAACAAAACGTACTTTCAAGATTGTTAGAAAAAGTTTTATCGAAAAAAGAAAAAACGTATTTTTACTTATGATTTATATCTTAAATACAACAATTCTTGTTTTACGCTTTTAACAGACGTACATTTCACGGTGTCTGTTTATCTTTTTTTGTTTTTATTTGTATTTTGTTACATTAGGTCTCCCTCCACGATTTGTTTGGAAATTACTAATCCTATAGGTTTCCGACAGTGTTGAATAAGAACTGCATATTAACACTTTCCAGAGGCAGTTTTCGAGATATAAAGACCTGTGCTATGCACTATAATTCACTGGCGGTAATGAATAAATACCGCAACCTCCCAATATTAAGAACGGCTTTTAGAACAAAACTGACAGTATCCCCATGTTAAGAACAACTTTAGGAATAAACACCGTCATTATCCCCATGTTAAGAATGGCTTTCAGAATAAACACGCCATGTGAAAACAGAATATACATCCCCATGTAAAAAACGGATTTTGGAATAAATACCCCCATCCCCGCCATGTAAAGAACGGCTTGCAGAATAAACAACGCCTACCAACCCATGTTAAAAATTGTGGACATGGAGCTAAAGTAAAAATTCATTTTATTTAAAATGAATTGGTAGTTTCAAGCACAATGCTACCACGGTTTTAATAAAGGAAAGCCATTCATATTTTCTTATATAAAAACATCTCAGGGGAAAAAGCGTACTTTCTAGTTTGTTAAAATAAGGGGGTTGTATTACTGTACACATAGATTCGAAAAAGTTGTCAAAAATATATTTAAAAAAATGTAATCCAAGGTAAGATGAGTTAATTTTACACCTAACTGGATAATTATTTTGTGTTTATATTTAATGTAAAATGTTTATTCAGCTCGAAAAGCAACCAGTGTTTACCGATGCGTTGCAAAATTTAAAATGGCGCCGAACTCTGCTAAACACGGTAAGTTTGGGAAAATGAGTTAAAAATAAAAAAAAATTGTAGCGCACACTGTTAAAAACCCACAGAATATGTGTCAGCGTATATCACGGTAAAATATATTGCGCTATTTTTTTTAGAGTATTTGGTATAATTTTTTAACTCATTCTTCCAAACGTACCGTGGTCAGCAGAATGTTCGGTGACATTTTGAAGTTTCCAACACATCGGGAAACACTGTATGTTTGTCGAACTGAATAAACATGTTGCATTAAATAAAAAAAACACTAAAAAGTAATCCAGTCGTGTAGAAAAGTAACTTATGTTGCCTTTGATCGCATTTATTTATCATATATTTGATTTTTGACAACGTTTTTGTATCTATGTGTACAGTAAAACAAACCCAAAATAAGTTTTATCGAAATAAAACAACATTTTTTTTACTTATGCTTTATTTCTTGAATGTAACAACAATTGTTAGATTAAAGCACAGCGCTTAAGTGTACCACGGTATAAATAAAGGAAACGTTGAAGTTGTATCGAAAAAAAAACAACACTTTTTTTACTTATGCTTTATTTCTTAAATGTATTAATTTGTGTTTTACGCGTTTAACGATTGTTAAAAAAGTATTTTATACGAACGTGTAGTCCAAATATGTATTTTAGTCATTTACAATGGTATAATTTTATGGTAGGAACCGCCACAATGAATTTAAATAAAAAAAAAATATAGGGAATAGTTTTTAATACTTATTGATTAAAAAGATAATGAAATATTCTTATTCGGAATTAATCAACTTGTGGGCCGCTTATTTCTACTGGAAATAAAATGACGAACATAGTTCCGCATTACGAAAAATATTTTTATTTTCTTTAATATTAATTTTTATATTACTATTTTAACGATTAAAAAAGGTTAGTTAAAGTCAAAATCGTATTTAATATCAATTTCTGTGTTACTATTTTAACGATTAAAAAAGATCGTTATTTTCCGTCGTCTTTTCCACGGCGAATAAAAGATTTTTTTAATAAGGTAATATTTACTTTTTAATATTCAAAAACACAGTTAGATGATAAAGATTCACTGTTATAAAATTTCACAGAAAACGAGACTGTAAATTTCGAGTTTACCGATTTCGAATAAACAAGACGTTCAATTAATATATATATATATATATATATATATATATATATATATATATATATATATATATATACACACATATGGATATATAGATATAGATTTTTATCCAATATATATTAATGATTTTAAAAGTTTTAAAAATAATTCTTGCGTCACAATCGAGAATCGAAACCAAAATGTTTAGCTTAAGATTTACTTTTACCTTTGACGTTAATCCCTGTGTTATGAAGACATGTTTTCTGCAGGGACTAAAATGTAAACAGCAATCAATAGCTATTACGTAACATATATATGTTCGAAATGCCCTCGGTCTTTCATTTTTAAACCGTGCAATTATTTTTCACGGCTAAAAACCGAATATAAAGTTTTGCATGGGTGAGAATACACTATTATTTAGTTTCATGCTTGTAGACCAACAACTGACAGAGAAGATCCATAGTAAAAATGGTTAAATGTGTATGTGTGTTATATGTGGGTGTGTTTACTGTGTATCTGTTTTAAATTGTTATGTATTTACTAGATACGTTTTACGCAAATATTACACAAGTATAAATCATTTAGAATATATGGATGCTTATAATTACACGTAATAGTTAACTAAAGATGACTATTCCATTAGAATATCGCAAAAAATCTAATAAAGAATTCATTAAAATGAATGAAAAATATCTATATAGAAAGAATTGTTTCATATGAATCAATAAGCACAAAAATATTATATATATATATGTGTGTATGTGTTTGTGTGTATACGTATATATATATATATATATATATATATATATATATATATATATATATATATATATGCATATATATATATATATTCGCCTTAATATGATGTTTTTATTAATGAATAATTAAAATTGCCAGAATGTTTGGAGGTGTGTTTTGAGCAAAAATAAAAAAAAAGTAGTAGTACGATACAGGTTCGAACTCGTACCGCGAAGGAGGAAAAGAATGTGAAAATAGTGACGTCTTTGCTGGTGTGTCCGTCGCGAACCAAAAGTGCTGAAAGTTTAAATTAAGGCTAGTCAATCGACAAGAGGAGATCACATTCGAAAATATTACTGAAAAAAATAGCACCCCCTCCTAGTAGAAGAGTGGCAGGTTGAGAGTAAAAAATTATTTTTGGGGACAATTTTCGATATTTTCCGTCCGATGGTCGATCTTTAAAACCATACCTATCTTGTGAAAATCCGTTGCCTATGTTGAAAGTTTTAGGAAGAACATAGAAACAACCATACATACATACATACATACATTTAAACAGACATATGAGATTTATATAATAGAAGATGCCAGATTGATACTAGTATTATGCTAGTCGTGTTTAACAATTTATAACGGATCAGTTTTTAAAAAAAATTTATTTGGCACTGTTCCCATCAGATTTGCTCGTTTTATTTTCTATTTTCGTTTTCACACAACTTAAGTTCCAAAAACGGTAAATTCCTCCAAGCTATACGCATTATGGAAACTCTCCCGGATTCATTTTATACCACAAATGTTTACAAAGACTGCTCCTTCATTGGAGCATGGTGTCAAAATTATTGGTTGGCTGCCAATCATACAAGATAAACCAACGTCCAAATAATAGAGAATATTAAAATTTTAAAAAAAAAGTGCTACATGTATTTTAGAAATCCAACAATATTTTCAATCGATGAGATGGACGATATACACGTTCGCATTTGATAGAAATCTTGTTAATAAAATTACATCTCCAATATTGATTTTTTTATTGAATTGCATTTTCATGATAGCGGTCAGGCGATAGCTGGGAAAAGAAGAGATCTCGCTGCTTATATCCTCCGTCATTATTGTATGCCTGTATATGCAGATGGCTGCAGGTGATGGACGTCTGAAAGTATATATGTCTTATTAAAATTCAGTAGAAGAATATAAATCATATAACTATGTAATTTTTCTGGCAGAAGTTCTTTTTATTATGATAATAATGTTAAGACCGAAAATCTTATTAAAAAGAAGGAAGCGTGCGCTTGCAAATAATAATAGCAGTATTATAAGTCAAGTAATCTATAAGGATTTTACGAAAAATTATTTTACAAGCAAATCATAATCTAATTCAATAATGTTTTATTTCAATAACTATAATAGTTTTTTTAAATAATGTTCTGAACTAATTATTGCTCAAGAAAACATAATTCTGAAAAATGAAATGGATGTTGATGCTAAAGGAACAGTATAAGAAATATGAGCGAAAACCAATCTTACTTTAAATTTTCCAATTAATGATTTTCAATCATATTAAAATAGTTTCAAGTGTAGAACATTATATATATATGTATATATATATATATATATATATTCATATATATATATATATATATATATATATATATTAGCTGAAAGTACTTAATTCCAAATCCTTCCGCTTTACGTTCACGCGGAACATGAGTCGTAACAGATACATTGAGAGCATTAACATGACCACTGAAAGGAAGGCCAGCTCTCTATTCCGTGCTAGAATGCTACTTACGTTCTAAAGTATCCTTTACCTCTACAAGACCTCATTTGTGGGAAAAATTCTTGTAACATGTGGGTTGGTGCCCCTGATACTAGTACTCTAACTTCTAGAGAGGGGGCAAGGGTGTGTCGCCGACCACATGGTTCCTGAATTGTCGTCCAAGCTTCAACCATTGTCTCATCGACGATGTTTGCATCCCTCTGCCGGGTTTACAAGTATTTGAGAGTCGCATGCTCAGACAAACTGAAAGCTTTTGTACCCCTCGACGTAAATACTCCCGACAACCTCGACAAGCAGCCAAGTCTCACCCCTTCACAGTAGAGATGTCTAAATGTAAAAAGCTATTCTACTCTAACAGGAATTTCTAGACTCTAAAACTCCCGCCCGAGTTCATGTTTTCTCAACAGTACTGACAAGCACAATTTCAAGTGTAATGTGAATAGACATCTTGTGCTCGACTCCCTGCATAGTACCCTTTCAATTATTCCCACCAGCATGCCTCACTAAAGGTATGAGATATTTTTGTACTCTTCAAACTAGTAGGCATGGCGTTCACCCCAGAAAGAAGCCCCTTCTGAAAGCAATACACAAGAAAGACTGCAAACAATTTGCTGTCGTCAATAGATTACTGGAAAAATGTAAGAAGATCTGATGAGACGAAATTTATTTGGTTGGTTCCGATTGCCTTAACCATATGTGGCGGCAACCAGATGAAGATTACGAAGGTAAGTGTGCCATGCCTACAGTACATCATGGTTGTGGGAATGTCAAGTTCTGGGATTGCATGAGTGCTGCAGGTAATTTTGTTGAGGGAAACATGAACTCGAATATGTGCTTTCAAATACTGTAGCAGAGCGTGATTCCCTCCCTCCAGAAACTTGGACGCAGAGAAGCTTTCTAGAATGACAATAGCACACAACACATCCAAGATAACTACTGCTTGACAGAAGAGGCTGAGGATAAAGGTGATGAAGTAGTGAATCATGATGCCAGATTTTAACCTGTTAGAACATCTTTGGGTCATTCTCAAGCAGAATGTGGAGGTGCTCAAAGTCTAAAATATCCGGCAGTTACGCGACTCGTCATTGAAGAGTGAAAGTGCAATCGAGTGGTTGCATGTGAAGCCCTGGTAAACTTTTTGCAAAAGAGAGTAAAGGCAGTTTGGGATATTGATAGTGGCTACGCAAAATATTAAGAGTTGACATGTTGTATGTTAATATTGACAACTTTTCGTAAGGAGTTTACTCACTTTTAGTTGCCAGGAATTTATATTTTAATGGCTATATTTTGAGTTTTTTTGAGGGGGAAATAAATTAACTCTGTTATATATGCGGCAGACGGGCTACTTTCAATTGTGTCAAAAGGATCTGTCAGTGTTGTCCCATAAAGAGATGTGATATTTTTAAATATGTGAAGAAACGTGATGGATGTACTCACTTTTGTGATACACTATATATATATATATATATATATATATATATATATATATATATATATATATATATATAACATAAAAATTACAATTAAATTTACCAAAATGATCCAAGATGGTAAAATTAAAGTATATTATGAATATTAACAACTATTTATAAAGATATCTCAGCCGGATGTAAAAGCTCGATAAAAATAGGAGATAGAGCTTATAATAATATAATGGAAATTTAATTAACTTTCTTGAAGTTATCTATTTGGATTTTACCGTCACTGGATTATTTATCTTCCACCAGACTATCCATTCACGTGTAATCACCTTTTTCTTCACCATGTTCCCTCTGCTTCATTTTTTTGTTATCAAGTAGGATCTTTGACTTACTTGTTGTTTAATCAAATACTTTTGCGTGAAAAATCCGATTCCGCATTTTGCTAATTCCTACTTTTTGATGAGAAGGAAAGTATTTCTTCGAAACTCCGCGGATTAAGGACTATCCACTTATCAAGTGTTTCATTTTCAGATTTAATGTTTGCTCGTGTATATATATATATATATATATATATATATATATATATATATATATATATATATGGGGGGGTGTCCGTGTGTGTGCGTTTAATTTTCCATCTCAAGTGTGTTAACTTAAATCATTACAAATTGTTTAAATAGGCAGAATAAAACTTATCCTCCATATTGTTTGATGATTGAAGTAAAAATATTTTTCTATGTTTTTTTTCAATTGTAACTTGAATCATCTCACGATATGGATCGATAATATTTATCCTGCCTATCGAAACTATTGGAACTATTTTCAATGAATAAAATTAATTCACTTCAGTTTGTAAATATTAAAAAAAAAACATTTTGTTTTACTAACGTGTCGACCACTCATTATACTTGTTTTTTTACCACATCTACCTCTTATATATATATATATATATATATATATATATATATATATATATATATATATAGCTGTGTGTGAGTGTGTGTGTGTGTGTGCGTATGCATATATTAGGAAAAAAGAAATGTCGTCTGAAAACTACTGCATAGAGATTTGAAGGAACATTGTTCGTGTTAATCTTAAATGCAGATAAACCTGTAGGATGCATTATATATAAGGGTAGATATATTCATGTGACTATGTGTTTAAATATATTTTTTAAAAATAATACTCGTGGTTTTAATAAGAACGGACTGTATTTGGATGTTTCGCTCGTATAAACCCTAGTATTTCAATATCATATTTCCTTTTATAAAATCATTATCAAAGCAGAGTGAGAAGGAGGGGGAGAGATATGGCAGTGTTTAGTAGTCCAATTCTTTTAAGATCTGCAGTTTTCAACGTGCGATATTGCATTGTCATGGATGAGAGTTGTTATCGAAAATTGTGATGCACTATCAATTTCTTGAAAGGACCTCTTTGTTGTAAGAGGTTTACCTGCATTTAAAAAAAACTACAAAGTATGAGACCGGTTATAAAATACCAAACAGTCAGCATGACTTCTTTATGTACCCATCTGGCTTATGGAAGTGTCGTAGAGCTTCGTCGGCATCTAATTACTTAAATGAGCGTTACCGCTTGTCGTAAAGAACCAACTATTCAACATCAGTCCAAACTCTGTTAAGAAACTAGTCGCTCGTGTTGCGTAATGAAAGAAGATGACACTTCATAACGCGCGGTTGCTTTAGTTGTTTCTCAATGCCCTTGGCACTCATTTTTTCAAGTTTTTTGTTTTTTCCTAGTTGTTGGAACTCGTCGTATACGTTACGACTAATTCAGAAGCAAGTTCCCGAACATTTGTGTATCGATTGGCTTAGACTAAGGGTCCTAATTAGTTGTAAATATTCGATTGCCGATTACTACCCTCCTCATCCTCAAGACTTTCGTCAATGCCACAACACACCTTAAACTACTGTACGTTCATTAGTCGTCTCTGCGTCAAACGCTTCGTTGATATAGCGAGCTGTTTCAGCAGCTTTTTGGCCTAGCTTACATGAAAAAATAAGCATTGTACGAATTTGCTTTTTTCTATGTTGCATTTAACGCTTACATATAAAGAGATAATTATATAAGTTAATCGATTTCATAGAGTCAAGAACG
The DNA here is from genome assembly GCF_053919585.1 of Euprymna scolopes. Classification (NCBI taxonomy): domain Eukaryota; kingdom Metazoa; phylum Mollusca; class Cephalopoda; order Sepiida; family Sepiolidae; genus Euprymna; species Euprymna scolopes. The sequence continues at coordinate 96,081,728 of NC_136501.1, read as the reverse complement.
CTATTTAAATGATATGTGAAGTCAAGGTAATATGACAAAAACTCATTTGAAAATGCATTATCTATCTATTAATTATACTATTAATAAAATTCTAAATGTTTATTTATTTTTTTTGTGTATATATACCAATGAAACTTTCCAACGAAGTCACCGAATTGAAAAATTATTTTTCCCACCTGAAAGGTGTGAGTGCCTAGATTGACCTTATCAATATATAATTCGTAACGAACAACGCTGAATCACACAAAAAAACCCAAATAAGTATTTTTCTGACCATTTCATGCAAGGATCGAAACAGTTACCTGCCCATGTCAACGGAAATTTAGCGCTGTCTCCCTATAGTCGCGGTAACATTGTTCAGCATACGGGAAGGACTTCTTTTCAATCAAATATGTTTCTAAATACTATACTAGAAATAAAGGAGAAATACGAACGTAAGAATCAGCCAGCAAATTTATTACGTTGGAGAAACAATTATAGTAATCAAACTATTAACTTCGTTGAAATATCTCTAAATAAAATAAAAAGACAAGGTTATCAATTTTATCTTTTAAAAATTAATGTACCCTCCAAAATACTAATTGAACATTTTTTAATATAACTTACTATTCTTCCAAGATGACAAATCTTATGCAAGCTAAATTCTTGTGATACGCATTATTATTCTACTCTTATTTAGCCATTAGTAAGCTAGGGATATTACCGCGATATAATACTGGATTATCTCCTTTATCCCGATAATTACTTTCTCATGCGTTCCTATAATTTGTTTTACAAGAGAGTAACCACTAATCAAGGCCCAGAAGCCATTAGGGATAAGGGTTAGAATTGGAGATTTGGTAAAGTGTCTTACTTCAGGGGGCGATTGTTCAGGAATTTGTATATATTTCACTTAAAGGCATCCAGGTTTCAGTAAGTTTGGAAACATGCAAACGGAACAGAGTTCAACAGGCGTGCACTTCTAAGAAACCTTGAATCTACGTTCGATTTATTCATAGATAAAGATGGGGGAATTTTTGGACAGTAGTTTCAGCTAGACGGATGTTTATCGTGAAGGATTGGCGTAGGGGGACAAGATGTTGAAGCTCAGACAAGCACTTGCCATGGAAATTACGATAAAACAAAGATAGGCTCGCAACATCTTTCCTGTGGGAATGAGGTTCCAGGAAAAAGAAACGGGCATTCCCACTAAGCCACAATGCCTATTTTGTACTCTGTCGAGGCAGGATAGGCTGTTTTTAGCAGCTCCTGACCGGATGGGGCAGCAGTACTCCATCCTTGGAGTACGTTGTTTTTATATTGATAGAGAAGTGAATCAGCAGTGATATATCTTCTGGAGCGGTAGAAGGATCCTACCATTTTTCCAGCGACTTTGGAAACTGACTTGATATACGTGTTCTATTTCAGATCATGAGTAAAGGTCAAGCCCAGGAGCTTATCACAACAGGGACTTCCCCGTGATGAGAGCAATCCATTTCAATTAATGCAAGGTGGGGATCAGAGCGTTGATGGTGTAAAGGTAGGAGCACGGTTTAGATGCATTAAACGTAACCATCCAGCTCTTTCCCCACTGTACCATGATCAAAGAAGAGAAAAACAGAGAACTTTTTCATTGACGGCCTTATCAGCAGAAATGTTAATATGGATTCCAATAACTTTCTCATGACACACAATAAACTAACTGGTCTTTACTGAGAGGGAGATGGCTTATCACCTGATTACTTAAATACAGGGCGTACTGATGAGGTTTTCCAGGGTGTTGGAAGCAGTTATCATTAAGGCATCGCTTAAGCAGTTTTGTAAGTATGAGAGAAATTTGTTTGAAGCTTTTTCAGCACTATAATTGGAATGCCGTAAGGGCTAGTTGCTTTACTGGAATCATGGTTCTTGATTAGCTTGGCGACCTCACGCACAGATATTTGTATGTTGCATAGTATGGGGTCTGTTATAGGAGAAAATACAGGGGGTTGATGCCCTTCGTCGCATAGGGTAGAATTAGCTGCAAAGTTCTCGCCAAATTGTTTGGCCTTGTCTGGTGCTGACGAGATGGCCACAGGTCCATTGATGATGTTGGAATAGAACACACGCTTCTGTTCAGGACCCTGTTTGCTATTTGCCAAAACTGGTGGGAACCAAGTTGCTGCTCAGTTACTTTGGATTTAACGGACTGCGCATATAGCTCTCTTGCATTTTTATTACTCTTTTATAGTGGTTGCTGGCAGTACTTCAAGCAACTTAAGTCTCAGTGCATCTATTATGTTGGTAGCTATGGAAAAGGTGAGTTCTGTGCGCAATCGCAGCAGCACATTCTGAGGAGAACAATGGCTAGCTGTTAGGTTTTTTGTTGGAATTTTTTGGATGGTATGAATCGGGCTATGCCTATGATTAACCATTCGGTCAGGTCTGATACTATGGGGAGGCACACCCTTTTTAAACATGGAACGCAGGGATATATCAGATATAAATGTACGCAAGCTATCCCAGTCCGCAAAAGAGTATCGATATACAGTACGGTAGACAGGTACGTCTGAAGACTTACTGCATTTCGTTTTTATCTTAACTGATACAACCGAGTGGTCGGAGGATCCCAGAGGAGAAACAACGGGACACACTTACTCTATTTATAAACTAAAATTCCTTTGGAATATATTTACTGCCGCATTATCGATTCCATTACTAGTAATTACAATTTTACTACTATTGATTACTACATAAATTATTATTGTCAAAATGGAACGCATACATCAAATATGTTGCCAAGGTCGCTGGAAAATGGGGGGCTCCTTCTCCCGCTCAAGCAGATATCTCACTCCTGATGATATTTTCTACCTATATAAAAACCAAGTACGTCCATGATGGAGTACTGTTGTCATATCTGGGCAGGAGCGTCTAGAAGCAGCTTTTCTTGTCTTGATAGAGTTCAAAATAGAGAGAAACCTCTTTTCATCGACTACTGTACACACAATAACCCTTATCCTTGAGTGGCATTGATATGTGGTGTCCTCTTTGTAAAAAATCCAATTAAATAGTGAAGTCTAACTGAATCAAAGTTGTAACATTAAACTGTGATCTAACATCACAACTGCATTCAAGAATTTTTTATCAACGCACAGACATAACGTCGCGGCATATTAAATAAACAGTACGGTTCTTTGGTAAGACAGCCCCCTGTTAGAAATACATGTTTCTGTTTACAAACTCTTGAACCATGAAATTTTACTTTGTTTTTTAAACTTTATCAACGCTATTATGTAAATAAAACGTAGGTGCTTTAATAAATCAGACACGCCCCAAAATAAATTTATCTGTTCGGAGCACAGTTGAATCGCGATAATTTACCTTAATATTTAAAACTTTGCTTCAAGCTATTATATAAAAGTAATTCTATAAAGTCAACGGTAGGTCCTCTTCCATCCAGTGGGAGTATGTGAATATTTCAAAGTGAGTACTACTACTAGTTAATGGCACACAATCAATTGATTTAATTAACTATGGGCGATTTTACCGATTTTATAACAATAAATAAATATGAGAGTCAGAGAATTTGTTGGTGTAAATTCAGTCCCGTGCAACTTATTTTCTACCTAATTGTGTGTTTCTAGAAAATATTTGTAGGCTCACGTTTATACGAATTAACAAAATCACCAAATCTGAACCCATTCGAGATGTTTTAATTAAATATTCAATGAAAGAATTTAAGACGTTAGTTTGAATAAGAATGATATACTTTAGTCAAACTGGCATACAGTTGCTGTTACTAACTAAAATCGATACGGTTTTTTACGTGTTGCGCGCTACATGCCATTTACTAATCTGCTATGCCCAAATGACATTCAAGATTTTATAAGCGATGTCTTCCACGTGAAAAGCCCTATTACTGCCAGTTTAATGTCCAGCTATTTCTACAGTAACAACTACTATTGGGGATATTGCCAACTATTATGAAGACTTTTCCCATGACGACAACAGAGTCATTTATCGGTTGATTCATACGTATAGATTTTACTTAATTAATTTATAGATTGAAAGTATCGTTTTCTTTTTTCCTGCTAGACTGGTATATATATATATATATATATATATATATATATATATATATATATATATATATATATAATATATATAATATATATATAATATATAATATATATAATATATATAATATATATAATATATATAATATGTATATATAATATATATAATATATATATAATATATATATAATATATATAATATATATAATATATATATAATATGTATATATAATATATATAATATATATATATAATATATATATAATATATATATAAAATATATATAATATATATAATATATATAATATATATATAATATATATGATATATATAATATATAATATATATATATAATATACATATATAATATATAATATATATATAAT
>NC_136501.1:96042308-96072308 GCF_053919585.1 Euprymna scolopes | reverse complement strand
CAAAAAATAGATCATCATGTTTTTTGCGCTAAATTCTTATTGAGGACGATCTGTGAGATGTAATTAGAAATATATATATACAAATATATATATATATATAGAAATATATATATATACAAATAGATATATACACACATATATATATAATATATATATAACCATATATATATATATAAATATTAATATATATATAAATATATATACATAATTATACATACATATATATATAAATATATATATATATAAATATATATAAATATATATATAAATATATATATAAATATATATATATAAATATATATATAATATATATATGCTATATATATACTATATATATAATATATAATATATAATATATATAATATATATATATATATATATATATATATATATATATATATATATATATATATATTAAACTAACTTTACCAACGAATTCAGCCACTCAAATATGAAGATACATCATGGTTCGTTTAATTAGATATAAAGCTATAATTAAATCTCCGAACTTTTGTTCTATCGCACATGAGACCAACTTTTCGATTATTATATTAATATTAATGCATTTTTTTTATTAAAGCTACCGTAATAGCGTAGTATTTTTTATTAAGGTTTATACAAAAATGTTTACTTTTTAATAAATAAAATTATGTTAATTTATTTATATTACTTTATAAATGTGTTTTATTACTTAATCTATAATATATTGTACTTAAAAATATAGTAGAGTATTTTCTAGAGAATAGCAGAAATTGATAACTTTTTAGAGAGTCGATCTACAGGTTACATTTTAAAAAGTATAATTAACTCAGTATTTTGTAATTCAGTATAATTTCCTAACTGTACAGAAGTTTACATTAATACATGCGATGTATAGGATTCTTTATGAATAACAATATATTCACATATTTTCGTGATGTGTCTAATTAAAAATTTATTACGTACGTAATAAATTATCTCATTGGTTATATATTTATTTTTTTAGAAAGGGGCACCTCTTATCAAGGCCCGGAGTGCACTCGAGAATAAGGGTTAAGGAGTGTACAGTATTCAATGGGATAAGATCTAAAGAATCGTTAGTAGTAGAAATTTGGAAAATTTTATTATTTAATGGGACGTTTTATCAAAAATTTGTTTACGTTGGACTTGAATACACCCAAATTGCAATCGGTTTGAAAACCGACTTACGGGAGAGATTTCCATAGGCGGGCAGTTCTGAGAAAGAAACTTTGTGCATGGAACGACGTTTCAGTTTTGGCACAAATAAAAAGTAGGTAAAATTATTGACAATTGTTTCAGCTAGACTGGTGCTTTTCGTGAAAATATTGGCGAGGGGGGCAGAGATTGAAGCTCCGACGAGTACTTGTCATGAACTGTTTAGATTGTCGGTTTACGATACCGATCGCAGGCATTCAGATAAGAAAACTTATTTAAAAACACTCCTAGACACATAAAGTGTATTTCTGCGAAATTTCAAAATCATCGGTTGAGTTGTTTCGAAATTTATAGGGAAGGAACTCACACATATATACCAATGCACACAGGGAAAGCATACAGATGTTAATAATTCGCCGAAGCATACACAATATTCTATGAACTCGTTTACTTGTGTTTCTTGCTTTATATGTTCTTAACTGGTAAATATTTTAGTCATGAATCTCATCTGCTTAATGCATTTCTATTTGTCAGATTTGGCAGACACCGCAAAATTAAATTTTGTCCGTAGTAAAAGAAGAATCGATATGATATTAGGAAAACGCATGTCATATGATGGAGGCAAGATTATTGAATGACTGAGACGACGGGTTTTTTTATTCGGTTGTTTTATAAACTGTTACTGATTATGTGACAGTCTCGAAATAAATAAATAAAGAATTGTTTAATATATAAAAACGATAAACATAGAAAATTTCAATAAAATGTAATAAAGTATATTTAAATAATTTCGGTGATATGCTGTCTATAACGCTGTTTTATATCGACAATTTATATATATATATATATATATATATATATATATATATATATATATATATATATATATATAATATGCTGAAAAAATGGTCCAAAGGGCGTATATTAAACACAGTGATGAACGGAAATAATATTGACAATCATGTAGAATTATAACAAGTGCTAAAAAATAGTGAACCCTTGTGTCTATAAATTTTCTAGATTCAAAGTCTAAGATTTTATTTATGTTAAAAATTATTTCTTTAAAGTGATGTACATTTGCAAGTTTGTTTCGTCCGATATCACTACGTCTATATTGATATTTCCTCCGAGGATATCTTAACAAATAAGACATTCCCATCAAAAATGCAAATTGGTGAAACAAAACACCAAGAAAACGCCAAAATACCACTGCAAGTACGTTTTTAAGTAGTATTAAAAGCTCTACAAATACGAGACGCAAAACTGTCTTAACACGTTGTTCATACATCATTCCACACACACACCACATATATATATATATATATATATATATATATATATATATATATACATACATATATATATGCGCGTGTGTACACACATATATATATATATATATATATATATATATATATATATATATATATATATATTTCTATCTAACGTACTTAATACATTAAGGGTGTATAGTATATAAATGATAAAACATATCGACCTGAACTATATAATAAAATCAGTATATATATATATATATATATATATATATATATATATATATATATATATATGTGTGTGTGTGTGTACAAATATAAAGTTATTTAAACATTTAAACTGTAGCTCTTCCAGAAGTATTGCTTCAAACAAACATTCCTCCGATGATGACTCTGGGTGTCTAGGACGAATCATCACAACTTTTTAAAATTATATATATATATATATATATATATATATATATATATGTATATATATACATACATATATATATACATATATATACATACATATATATACACATACATATATATACATATATATATACATACATATATATATACACATATATATACATACATATATATACATACATATATACATACATATATACATACATATATACATACATATATATATATATATATATATATATATATATATATAGTCTGTTTCTTGGTTACATGCGTGCATACATGTTTCAGAGGAGTTCCAATTGAGGGAAAACAGTTCATCCAACCAAAATATCGAAATTGAAGCGGGCGTAAATATTACGCTATATGGGTGCGATTTATGTCCCACGGAAAGTTGGTGCGTATAATTGGTTAATGTGAGCAGTAGGGATTTTTAAGTTTGGTGAGGGGACGGAGCAGTACTATTTTCCGTGTTTAAACTGTTGTTAGTTGGAAGGTGTTAAGTCAGCTTTAAGCTTGACGGTTATTTATTACCCTTTATTTTTAACTTACTATAGTAAAGGTGCTTTACATGGTTTTATATTTTTCCTGGTTGACGCATTTTATTTTCGTTTTGACAAGTGCCATTTTTTTATTAATACATGTGTTTATTGTTTGCTCTCTAATTTTATGTTCGTTCGTTTGTTTTTCGTTCCCTAGTTTTCAGAGTAGATGAGAGAGATGAGTGAAAATGCAGTTCCATGTGATTAAGCTGTTGACAGTTGTCAGATGTTAGGTTTGTATTCGTTTAGCGCTACTTTTTTCTTTCAGCTAAAGTACATTTGAATTCATATCGTCGCTAATATCTATATATAATATGTTGTTTTTGTGATTATCCATTCTTTACTGTTGGCAACTTTCTATTGACTATTGTTTTAATTTATTCTTTTTTTATTCATCTGTTTGTATGTATTTATATTATATATTAATTTACGTTTAACAATTCACTGTTTTTCATTCTTTCATTTGTTTTAATTTTTTTCCGTTTTTTATTCAATTACGTGGCTTTGTTTATAAACATATGTCACTGTTATAAAATGTTACATGAGATTCTTCTGTCTATATGTTGAGCAATATAAAAAATCGACTTTTATATGTATGCGTTTTCAATAGCTGAAAAGGGATTGGTATCTATCCAAAAGTGGGATGCGATATTTTAAGAACATTCCTATTTAATTCATGGTTATATTTATGGAGTTAGCATTTACTTTAATATTTATCATCCGCAATATTTTAGTGAAAAACAACTGATTTGTTTAATTTTATAAATGCATAATTCTAAAGTAAATAGGTGTACTTCTGCGTTTTAATTTATCATTTATATGACATAGATCGCCATTTTGTATGTCGAATTTAGACGAACCACTCTTAAATTGCATTTATCTCCGATAGTATTGAGATATTTAATAATTACAAAATAGTGAATAGTTTTAATAGGGTACAGCTTGAAACAATACGAATCCCCATTTAGTTGTACACAAACAAAAACCCAAATAGGAGGACTAACTAATCGTTGATCTCAATAATAAATATATTTTTTCGGAGAAGAACATCAGAGACTTTATCGATTTTGTAATTGCATTTACTCCCCATGCTTGGGGGACGTAAACATGTTAAATGGATTTGTTGATGAAATTATGTAGAGCGTAATAGACGAATATATTGCATACGAACTGTTTATGAAAATGTCAACTCGCTGGTTCTTTCTCGATAAATATCTGGGAAAATTGATATAATCTATAATAAGCAAACGTCTACAACATTCATCAATTATATTATTCAAAGTGTCCGATCTCTCCTTCCCGATCCGTACCTTTGTGATTCTGAATATATCATTAGGATACAGTGCCAAAAATATACTTCACAAAAACGGAATACCGTTTAAATAGTCAATCATATTTTTATCCAATATCTGTATATTTCTATTTTTTAATAAAAGGCCTTGACAAAGTATGTGCCCCTCATACATTTACTGGCAGAAGACTATATAGACTTATTGAATCATTAGTTTATTCTTAGTAAGACTTTGAAGTCTGTGGTAATATAACTGTTGCTTACTTTGCACGCAGTCCTATTCATCATTATGATCTTTTGTAAAAACGTTCAGGTTACGGTCGCTGCCAACTAATTCTAAGAGTTCTACCAATTACTCGGCAGCAAAAAATAAAAATATGAGAGTTATTGAATTATTCATATTTTATTAAATTCCGCATTTCATTTCCGACTATCAGGGTGCCGGGTTGTGCCCTGTCTAGAAATGTGTATTAATATGTTTTAATTGATGCAGCTTCTTAAGCTCATATATATATATATACATATATATATATATATATATATATATATATATATATATATATATATATATATATATATATATATATGGCTTGGCAATAACACACAAGGAAAAAACCAAGCAAATAAATCCGAAGCAAATGGCAGCCAAAGCAGCAAATCTGTTCATATAACTCCCCTTCAAGTACATTTTGTCGACTGGGAGAATATTTCTTTAGAACTGCACGTCTCTACTGTATTTTGACCGGCTCTCTTTATAACAGCTACGGGGAATTGTGTGCTTATTTTCCCAAGAATAAGTATATAAACCATTTAAGCTTATTTCTAGGTGCATTCTTAGTATCGGTAACTCGCCATAGACTATCCTGTAGAACCAATTATAAATTGCTGACTAATATTAGTTACGTAACTAATATTAGTTACGTAATAACAAGTGACAATACCTATCTTTAATAGTCAGTACTACTAACAAACAGCACTTATAAGTGCCCTAGCAAAAATGGGTACGCCTGAAAAGGAGAACTGCCCGGAAAACCAGAGGATATACGAGTACTTGTCTTGTCTTAGAGTGCATAGTTTGTTTGCCTGTTGGTTTAGCATCATTTATGATGATGATGTTTTAGTACGCATTGATTATCTTAGCATCAGTTCATTAAAATAATTTATTGAAACATATCGGTACTTACAGAGACACGAAGTGAAATTTCCAAAGGTTTTAAAGTGAACGTATTTTTGCTGGGAAACCAACTGAAATCGAACTAAATTACGCAGGTTGTCAGCCAACGTCGTTAATAGCTAAACCAATATCACCCCGTCATAGATGAGAAAATGAACGAAACATATACGCAGAATAAGAAAATATATTGCCATTTTCATATTAAGTAGCGGGGAGTATCCGGGGTTGCCCGGGTGTTTGGGGGTGCATGAGCTCGGGTTGGGGGGATAATCAAAACATAAGAATAACCGAAGTAAATATTGTTAAATATTAAAATGTTAAAACCTTAACAAATCGAAAAGAGCACCCCAACGTAAGGCAAACGAACGATGTTAAATGTAAAAATAAAAAAAACGAAAAAAGCCAACGCTAAAAAAAACGAATTTTAAAACTTCTTTAAGAAATCTGAAAAATAAAAACAAAAAAAAAACACGTAAATGGCTTAAATAACCCAGTTTCAATATTAAAATAAAAAAAAAATTAAAAAAGACATCTCACACCACGATTCGAACCTAAAAGCTTTATATAATGAGACCGCGCTTTAAGCAACTGAGCTAAGACGGCGTCGACGAAATTGTGTCGGTTTTTCAAATATTTAAAGTAAATCATGTTCCGACGTCGTATGAGGCATGCGTAGAAGCGTTCTTGTCATGAGAGGACGGTTTTTGCTTTCCTCTCCCTGAAGAAAACTGATGATTTTTATAGTGAAGAAATTAATGTTTTGTGCCAGTTTTTCGATATTTGTCGCGCGAAGGGTGAAAATCCGTTATATGTGTCGAAAGTTTTTGCGAGATATACGAACCCACATACATAAAAACAAACATACATACGCACATTTTCGCTTTTATATATATATATATATATATATATATATATATATATATATATATATATATAGATGTCTCAACGAAATCTGAAAGTAATAATTCAATGTTAAATTACGAGGTTAAAGATTACATTTCTGGAATTCCATTGGCTACAATATAAGAAAGTGTCGTGTGTCTACGTTGATCAAAAGTGTAGCATTGACTTGTACTTTTTATTTGATATCCCAAATCTAAATCACATTCTGAAATCATAGATGTCCCAATAACTATTTATACAAATCACACATCGAAGATATTTAGATATAGATTCTAGAGATTTATAAAATATCCTTGTGTACACAATAATTATATTAATTTACAGATAAAAAATATAAATATATCTCTCTAAGATTAAATGATATCAATGTGACGCGTTTTTATTATTATTGCCTAAATGGCTGAAAACGGCCTCACATGCTGTATAATGAAATCAAATTGAACTCATTACGCTTGTGATTAAATTAATGTAGCACAATTTGTAAAAGTCAGGAAGTTTTATACGCAGCGATTTAATCAATTTCAGTGAAAATACCATTCGTATCTCTTCCGCATTATATAACAACCAGTTATGGTGGGCACCTGGTTTGCAGATCGTAAAATTCACTTCATATGTCCAGATTTTATATGTATCATTACAGAGTCGTAATTTCAAAAGTAAACAAAAAAACATTTTGTTCCCCTTAGCAAGAATCCGAACCTAAGGCAAAACTGTAGTATTCAAAACTATTAACTTTATCAGAGTACCTTCATGAAACGCATATGAATTGATTAAATATAAAAAAAGATGAAAATGCAAAAGATTTTTTTTTATTTTGACCGCCTTATTTCTTCCGTTAAAACTATTTAATAGGCTAACGACTCATAAAAGGACGGCCTAGAAAATATCACACCGTTTGAGGCCCAATGCGCCGTTCGACGGCTCATAGTTTCGGAATAGATAGTATTTGAATACATGGAGACAAAAGACAGACCGACATTCTGAGTTTTATATATAAGACTAGGGTCGAGGAGATCAGATTTTAGCAAGCGTAAAATACGCTTAACTATGATAGCAGGAAAATGTGAAAGACCACGGCTCCAACGCCATTGTCAGAAGCATCGAAAACCACAATAATGTCCAAAGATTAATTAAAATAGGCCAGGAGAAGTTCTGAAGAGAGTAAAAGTTTTATTTTGCTTAAAGCAGTTTTGCATTTTAGTGACTAGTACCCTGCATTTCCTTTTTAAGGAGTTTATTGAGAGAAGTTCGGATGAAGTTTAAATCTGGTAAAAATGAGCTGTAATGACTTCACTACCCAAGGAAAGAACGTAAAGTTCTGCTGTTTATTGGAAGTGGAATGTTGTTGATGGCTGATATGTTCTCGGGGTCGGGGCGTCGACATGTTTTGACGAATATAAACCCCATATATTTTATTGACGTTCGGAAAAATTGACATTTTTCAGCTTATGTATGGCAACCATACTGTTGGATCCTATCAAGTACAGCGATCAGATGTTGTAGGAGGTCATTAATAATTGGGGTGGTTCCCGTTATGCCTGAAAGCATTGCATTTATGATCTGGAATATAAATGGAGCAATTTTAATCCCAAAAGGGACAGTGTTGTATTGGAATAATCCCGTGTGAGTGTTCATTATAAGGAGCTCCTTGGTCCTCATAAACTTGGATTTGCAGGAATGCGTCGGAAATATCAATTTTTGAAAAACAGGTTCCAGCGTATACCTTGGCAAAAATATCTTCGGGTATTGCCACAGAATATTGGTGTGTATTTTGCCCATATCTCTACCTGTGATATAATCAGCACATATGCGAAATTACCGTTAGTGGCTGCCTATCTGGAGTAGTTTTTTTTTTTTTGTGTTATTACTTTAGCTACTCTGCCTATCCAGTTCCTGTTCAACTATGTTCAACTATGTTCAGTACTGCATAAGACACAATAAATATTGGTTTGCTATCTGCTTATGAGAGTCGTTTTCCTTTTTGTGGCGCATCACAAATCCCCTCGAAAAACAGCATTGAACTTTAGACTTAAGCATCTGAATAAAATAATTTTTAGTGTTCTGAACTGACTTAAGAAAAATGTGGTGAAAACAGATTCCAATGGGACTGTGAAGAGATCGAGTTCTTCGATTCATTCCAAACTATAAGGTTTAGACTAGTGTATGTTACATAACAGATGTCAGTGAATACTCTGTCTTGGAAAGTAACAAAGCAATTAAGATCTCCAGTAAGTTTGATATAATTTCCAGATGCAATCTTGGCAATAAGATTTTTTTTTATTAGGTCATGTTTTCCGATTTTCGTCCATCTTTTGCGCTAGCTTCGCCTAAGGACTGATGCCGTGTCGAATTGAAAACGAACTGGGCATTTATTTAATCCGACAATCATGTATTTCCTGCGAGATTTCTAATTGATTTTAAATGATGCATGCACTGCATTTAATTTCCTTTACTAGATTTTCTTTTATAAATTTTGCTGAGTAGTGGATTTGACCTGAAGAGGATAACAATTTTCTTTGTGGCCACGTTTATGACATACTTGGCATTTGTTTTCTAAAGGGGCAAAAACGAGCATGGTGCCATTCCCCGCAATACCAGCATGCAGACAATGTTTGTTTTTTTTTAATTCGAAATTTGGGTCTATTATTTGAGTTTATGCGTGACGTTTTTGAAGGTAGTGTGGAGTGTTTTTGGACTAGCATTGTATTCTTTCATGAGTTTAACAACGTGTTACACTCAGTTGTCAGGACCTAGACGGTTACATTTTTCTCTGTTTTGACGTTTACCAGGGGTCGGGAACGTATGTCTTAATCGTTTGGTGACTGAAGGCATGCTATAATTATAAGCCATTTAAACCGGTCCTCAGTTATTTTTCTGGAGGTGAAATCTCTCGCACTCATGATTCACAAGTCTGACATACGTGGCAAAATCGTGGGACTGTGATTTTTGCAAGTGTTAAACAGTGATATCGAATATCGAATCGGCACAATTGTTCCGCAAAAATGTCCGTTAAGATACTTATAGCCTCAGTAAATGTTAAATCAGAAGGTTTGTTCGGGTAAAATAAAATTTAAAACCGTTTCGTTTTCCTTTGTACCCAACTTGTATCACCGGGCTTTTTTTTCCATTCGTCGTCCTTGCTATGAAATTCATGATAAAATGTGTCCTTACAACGTGAAAACAACGAGTTGAATGTACAGCAGTTACCGGCGTCATAAAAAATATGTAATAATATTTGAAAGCTGAACACTAGATGAATTGCCGGTGGCTTGCATCGGAAATTATTGCTATTAAATTAAGTTGTGTTTTTTTTTTCAAATTATTCTAGTGTTGGGCTAAAATTTATTTGAGAACTTCTGCGGAGATCGCCATTTTTCTTTGGTTGATTTTTTTTTAAAAGTGTTTTTGTCTATTTTATATCAAAATCTTCGTCACCGTGTGTTGTATAATTGGATGATTTATGATGAATATAACATAAAAAGATGTCCCGCCTTCTTGTGTGTATGTTTGTACATATTTACAATGCCTCCCCACGGAACAGAGTTAGACACCAGGGTCTTTTTTGTAACGTGGAGAAAAGCTACAGAAATTTAAAAAAAATTGTCTCAGTCGTGAAGGACTGCTCCTTCACCAAAAGAGACCAAGAACTGGAAGTGCAGCATCTGAAGAACAGATACTACACTTTGATATTGCCCAAAAGACAAATAAGAACATCACTCGCTGTTACATAACGATATACGTTTATTATGGAGACAAACACGCACACACGTTATGACAATTCAAACATAGCACATGAAAGGTTAGATGATAACTGGAACAAAGGGAATGATGATATTTATCCGTTTTTAAAGTCACTGTGTTCTGTCCACTCAAATGTCTACTTTCGGCCGTCGCTCTCGCGAGAAATCGCGTAAATTTTATATTAAAGATTTGAAAAAGGGGAGGGAACTTGGCCGTGAGAAATAAGCAATTTCCCTCCTTGCAGTATACTTTTGTATCATCCTAAGAGATTAATAAAAAAATAAATAATGATGGATAATTCAAAATGTTCGATAATTTATTATGAGTGCTTTTTTACCTGATTACAAATTGTATATTTAATCAAATATTTTCGGGGATATTTCCAATTTTCAAGTGTTAAGAAATGCAGATAAACGCCGTATGCTGTTAGTTACTCTTTCAAACGGAAAACTGCAGTAGTATGTACGTTTCTAAACTTCTGAAAATTGGGGATGCGCCCGAACATATGTGAGGAAATATACAATTTACTTATTGAAAATTATAGAACACTTTTAATTGTATATAACCATTTATTTATTTATCTGGTTCGAACCAGCTTTTAAATACTCCCTGCATTGACAAGCGTTCAAACACACCTTGCCATTTGATAAACAATGCTTCAGGCAAACACTGAAATACATCTTATATATATATATATATATATATATATACATATTAGAATATGTATATATATACATACATACATATATTCTTATTATTATTTTCATAATATAAAAATTCTTAATACATCTCATAAATAATAAGAATCACTAATGCTTTTTTTCTGATCGAGAACATATTCAGATCTACGAGAAAGTGCGTAGTAATATTTCTATCGTACTTATTTTAAAGATATTGTAACTCATTTACCCGTTCAAAAATCCCATTAAACATTAAAACGTAATTATGTGTTGTCGGCTCGAAATCGACGTACACTTTAAGCAAATGATAGAATGATTATCTCTTGACAAAAGTTTTATAACATACGATGTAATGAATTACGGGCTAATAACATCATTAAATTCATTTTCTGGTTATCTAGGTAGTCGTTATATATCTCTGTGTAACGGCGCTGTATATAAGGTTATGTGCGTGCCCGCACGTTCTAGAATGAAGTAAGACGTTTTGCTCTTTGCTTATCTATGCATAACACAGTTAGAATGTCTGTGTAGACAGGGACAACTCTCCACCTATATACTAAACTGATTTTCAATCTTTAGACTTGAAATTGTGCATGGAGTTAATCCAGATATGTGAGAAATCGTTATTTTCATGGAAAGTGTTCAACTGAGCTTCAATCTATGGTCCCCCCTCGCCAAACTTTCACAAGAAACACTCGTCTACCTGTAAACACTATCAATAATTTCCCCCACTCTTTATCTGTGCCTAAACCTAAACGTAGATTCCATGAACAAAGCTTCTTTCTTAGAACTGCACGCCTGTGGAATTGTCTTCCGTTTTCCTGCTTTCCGGCTGACTACAATATGGTTGTGTTCAAGTCTAAAGTAAATAAGTTCTTGATGAGCCGTTCCATATAAGTTATCAAATTTACCAAATTTTCATTACTAATGATTACTATATTGACCAATTTCTACTGTACACTCTTTAACCCTTATCCTTGAGTGGCCTCTGGGCCTTGATAATGTGGTGACGCCTTTGTAAAAAAAAAAAAAAAAAAAAAAAAACATCGGGAAAAAGGATGCTAAGAAAGTAACATTTAAACATTGCTACTTAAGGTCCATCGGATATTTTTATCTGTTTTGCAATTATGCTAGATCCTCGCATTCACAGTCATAAGACATGACAGTTCTCTCATGTTAAGAAGGTATGTCTGCACTTTAAAGCTCTTTTTTCTGTGAGTCTTGATTGACAACGCCCGGCAGGCGAAGAAAACCACCGAATTATAACGAGCGAAAGGACGTCATTAAAAGAAAAAAATAAACAACGAAAAAACCCAAACACCTATCATAATAATTTCATAAATGTTATTGTTTTATTTACTATATGGCAAGTCTTTTTTTTTTTTTTTTTTTTTTTTTTTAGGGTGGCGGGTGTCTTATAAAGTTTTATTTTTTTGGAATTAGTAAAAATTTTTTTTTGTTTGTTCATGCATGGAAAGTTATTTAGGCACTTTTTTTCTACCAGCCCCATCATATAAACAACCCAAACCCCCAATGTTAAAAACGGCTTTCGAAATAGGAGTGTTTATTCCGAAAGCTGTTCATAGTATTTGAATGTTCGGCGTGTGTATTCCGAAAGTTCTTCTTAACATGGGGATGTGAGGGTGTTTATTTCATAAGCCGCCCTTAATATGGTGAGGTTGGGGTTGTTTATACTAGAATTAATTTCCCTGTCACAAGGTTTGTTGCTTGAAGAAATGCGATGATACTCAGCACTGCCTTGTCTTTTCCTTTATAACTCATTTCCTTCTTTTACTTCCAGTTTTTACCGTCTACTCGCTCATGTCTCTTTTTACTGACTCGATATAATCCAGAAGTCTCCGCAGTTCACCGGATGTTGCCGTATGAGATTCACGGAAAAAAACGGACTTTAAACTGCAAAAGTACTGTTATATAGTAGGGGATCATATTTAGGATTTATTCCGGGTTCATATAATATAGGGATACATAGAACGGATGGTGATGAAAATTCTGATGGGAATACATTAATATATATTGCATCATGACGACGACTATTACAATTCTTGGAGGTTTCATATTAATACAGTCTGTTAGATATGAGGCAACAGAAGTTCTTATACAACTAATAGAGAGAAGGAGAGACTTAACTCATGATAATTGTGGGAGGGGCACATATTACTTGGAAGGGTTGTACAAAGTTCGTTATAGATGATGAGAAAAACATTTATCTTTTTGTTGTAAGGAATGACGGGACGAACACGTACAACACATAAATGGTGAGTTCTTTATTAATCCGATCGGCCGGTCGATGACGTCATGAATTCAAACTTGGATCTACACGGTCTAATGTTCTTCCCTTCGCTTCTAAGTGGCTCTTCTCGCCAACTGTCTATTTCTCATCAAGTGTCGATTTTCAACTCTGATCAACTCTTCTAATCAACGCTACTAACTCAGCACCCTTAGATTCTTATATTGAGAAATCTCCTCTGCCTATGACGTCAGAAGTGTGTTTTTCAAGCGTGAATAATTTTCACATGGATTTACATATGTTTGTCCAAACACCCTTTTGGCAAACAAAAGAATCCTCAATTCTTTCTGCCCTATTATTAAACAATATAATTTTACTCGCCTTGTGCATTCATTTAACTGCTACTTTTCATAACTAGATTTCAACCGAATGGGCAATCGACTCTATTTCCGATATAACAAAAATATATCTAACTATTTCTAATAGAACAAACAATAGGCTTAAATAGTAACATTTTTCCATTATCCTTAGCACTTGCCTGCATGATTCGAGTTTTGCCTTATCCTAATATCATGTGATCTAGGATGTCTTCTGACTTACATGAGAAGGGAACAGCCTCCCTGTACCAATAAGAATTAGTAGGGTGAACAATTTGAATTTTAAAAAAGAACGTGGCAAAATGGGCTAATACTTATCGTTCTAGAATCAGTGGCGTTAGGTGTTGGTTTTCGGTGCAGCTCAAGTATTTTTTACTTACAAAACTAAACAGTTTAGACAAAAAATACATATTCGTTTCATTCTATTTTTAACCTGTTTTTTTAACGACTGTTACTTTTAATACTAAAGTTATTTATGTTTCTAATAAATTTGAAAAAAAAAATATTAAAAATATAATACTCATAAGTATTTTACGATCTGGCAACGTCGGATGGCCTGCTAGTTTTTTAATATGTTTTTGTATTTATGTTATATATATGTAAAACAAAAATTCTGCCCACTATAAATTATTTCAGTAACTTTATGTAAGCATCGATAATGTTAAAAGCAATTAGCAGTTGCAGCCGCATGAGGGGAGTCAAGCCGTAGCGTGTTGACGTCACAACAGAGGAATAGTTTTTGTATACGTATATGCATATATATAAAGATATGTACATAGATATACATATATATATATATATAAATATATGAATATATATATAAATATATATATAGAGATATACATATATATATAAATATATATGCATATATATATAAATATATATAGATATACATATATATATAAATATATATGCATATATATAAATATATACATATAGATATACATATATATATAAATATGTCTGCATATATATAAAATATATATAATATATATGTATATATATATATGCATAAATATATATATAAATATATATATGTATATATATATATATAAATATATATATGTATAAATATATATATATATATATGTATAAATATATATATAAATATATATATAGGTATAAATATATATATAAATATATATATATATGTATAAATATATATATAAATATATATATATATGTATAAATATATATATGTATAAATATATATATATATATATAAATATATATATATAAAAATATATATATAAATATATATATATATATATATATTATTGGTAGTATTGTTTGGTTATTTAAACAAAAAAAAACAATGTGTTTACCAAAGAGTATTCAATGTTTAGACAGAGCAATATTTAAGCACCTGTTTTAATGTAATATTATGTTTTAAACGTGTATTATCTATTTTAAACACAACTAGTCTAATGATAAAGAATGGGATTAATAATCTCAACCGATGGATGTAAATACGTAATAGTACTTGTATATAACATACAGAACAGAAAAGAATATGGTTGATTAAATATATATATATATATATATATATATATATATATATATATATATATATATATATATATATATAAAGCTGCGTGTGTGGGTGTGTGCGCGTGTGTGTCTGGTTACGAATAGGTTCATATATGGTTTACTATTTAAAAATATATTACATATAATGACAGAAGATCAGGAATGGGTATGTTTGATCTGGCAGAACGGTAGTTCATAAAAATTGTGGGGTCTGTGTTTACGCCTGTCCTCCAAAAGTATGGAAATAAAAAATGGAAAAAAAAAACGTTTACAAGTATTTTTGATATAGATGTACATAAAGAATACTTTGATAAGTATGTTTTAACTTAAATAAGAATGGTATAATAAAATAGTGGCGTCTGCGTTTGCGCCTGGCCTCCATAGAATGGAAATAGGCACACACTTTAATAAAGACTTTTCATATTTATCCGAGACAATTATGTTTCAGTTTGAAGAAATATGGCATAATAAAATTATGGGATGTTCGCTCGCGCCTGACCGCATAGAAGGGAAATATATCATAAAGTTTAACAAGGTTTTATTAATATAGACCCTCAAAATATTGTAATTAGTGTTTCAGTGTGAATAGGTATGGTATAATAAATTATGGGGGTTATCTATTTTATTTTTACTTTTATCATATTTTGCTTTGGTTTTGATAGTTCGAAGGCGATCTCTTTACAACCCTTCCTTTTCATAACGTATCATACTTTCATAAATCAGAGTCCATTTTCTGTAGGCTGTTTTTGAACCCAGTCAACAACGGGTACTTTTGCTTGTGTATATATATATATACATATGTATATATATATATGTATATATATATATATATATATATATATATATGATTTTATATATATACATATGATTGTATATATATATATATATATATATATATATATGATTTTATCTCAACTTAAATGTTAAAAACATTAATAATCAATTTAAATGTAAAAAACGTTAATTATTGTTTTTGCACTGGTATACGGCTTATTCTTCTAAAATCTGTATTCCTTAAATAACCACTAAAAGTAGAGCCGGATGTTTAATGCTAACTTAAAAAGCATAACTATAAAATTATATTGGGAGATCCCACATCAATTTGTATAATGTGATCACTTATTTTTTCTGGTTACCCCTTTTACCCTTGGCAATGTTATAATCCTATAGATTGGTTTTAATATAAAAAGGTAATGTTTTTGAATGATATTTCGGATATATTCTTGTCATGATGATGTGATTTTACATAGCAGGGTGGTCACTGAAACATATTTGCATATGTGTAGCCACTCTTTGTCATATTCAACCTATATATATATATATATATATATATATATATATATATATATATATATATATATTACAGAGTTTCAATCTCTGTTAAATCTATTTAAGTTTTATACTACTTATAAATTCCGTTTTTTAGGAAATTACTTTTTCCAATAAGGAGACATACACTTTTATGTATAGTGTAATGGAATGGTCAGTGCAAGATATAACCAAAGAAAAAACAGAATATCTACCCTCAGAGAAATTTAGTGAATATTTATTTTTTAATTAAAAAAATTCGGTGAATATTTATTAATTAATATCAAATTAATTTTTATTATTTATAACATACTTGATAATAAATGACGCATTTAGACCTTTTATACTCGATAGTGTTAGACTTAAATTAAACCTTATATCTACATAACACTTGTAATCAAGTGTCTATAATAATCAGTGTCCTTGTATCGTAGCGAATTCTACACAACAAAATCGTATAAATATATACTGGTGCCTGCAATTATTTAAAGGCGTGTCACGACATAAGAAGTCAACAAGCCTCTGCAAGGTGAAATTATACGATTATCAAATCAGTAACAAACGTTCAATGACAGATAAATATTTCACAAATTGGACTTGACTATTGTATCTTGATAATGCCCCTCAAGACGACCATGCAAAATATCCGTTTCCTCTTATTGCGTTCGTCAGCTATGTAGTTGTTTGAACGGATCGTCGTTAATGAAAAAGGGCATTTATTGACAATTATTAATGATATATACGAAAGCGTAATAGATCGGTGTCCAATCGATGATTTTTCATTGATATGAACGTCGGAGAATGAGAATAATCATGCCTCTCCTGTTAGTAATTTGTGGTGTGAAGGAATAACACCATGCGCTTCGAAATGGCACACTTGATTTTGTATAGTGTTGAAACAAAGATATTCTGTAGTTAATAGCATAAATTGTATCCATTTCAGCGCAGATTATTTGGTCTACGATTACCTCCCATTATATAAATAAAAATAATTGATTGCTATGCAACGACTTAATTTTGAATAGAACGTAACGTCGAAATCTCATGATAACATTTAAATAGGAAAATCGCTGGTATGACTTTCAAATACCACATAAGATATTTCCAAATTGTAACTGCTGTTTTATTTTTGTCGTATTTGTTAAATATTTAATTTCCTTTATCGCTCTGTCACGCGTGCATTCTAAACAGTAACCTTTAATGTGAACATACGTCCGTAACTTAGAGACTTCTTTAGTCAGCAAGCCTTTTCTTCTATTCTCAGTCATATTTTACTCAATTATATCACCTGATACAAGTGTTGCCTGATAATTATTTTTTTTATTTTTTTTTTTGTAAAAACTGATTAGAATTTAAGAGTTAAGAAACGTTCGACAGGGTCCAAAAAGAATAATTAAATCGTATTATGCACGGATTGTATTAACGATTAGATTTTAAAACAATAGACTTAATTATGTGCACAAAATTAATTCCGTAGAAAGATGTTCTTTAGATTTTACGTGTGTAAGATGTGTTCGTATGCGTTCAGCTTAGCGCTAAACAAACTAGGGTAGAATGGAGAGTTATTTTTCCTCGTTTTATAGTATTGAGAAAACTTGAAGAACTTACCTGCGACTCTCAGGAGGAGTGGCAGCAGAAACCTTTTGTGTGAGTGATGACTCTTTTTTTATATTGGTAGTTGTTACGTTTAACTTATTTGATTGGCTAACTGGATTATAAGAAGGATGGAGTGAACTGCATTTTAGTTGTGATTTTAGTTTGGTATTGGAGTTGAAGGAAATTGAATCGTTACCCTTATTACCAGACCGACAAGGTTCTACAATTTTTACCTAGTCACAGGTCATAACAAACCATTGTTGCAAAATCATTGTTAACTTCTACCTTTCAGTGGAGAAAGTTTCCACAACAGAAAAAAGTGTTCTTGCTGTAAATATCTTACAACTATCCTCTAAGGTTGGGCCACGCATTTTAGTCAAGTCAAATTTATTTCATTTAAATGAGTTGCAGTGGAAAAAGAGTAGTAAGACAAATTCTTGTGTGGTAGATATTTACACGCTAATCATGATGTGAAACACGGTCAGAAAGTTAGAGCTGTCAAACTAACGTAGCTACAAGATGCACATTCTGACCAAGAAAAATTGCCTGGGGGTCTCGATCTGCATACCCCTCTCAGGGCGCTTTAGGTAACAAGCTATAAAATGCCTAACCTGTAGTTCGAGTTGAAAGGCCTGGGAGAGTGGACCTCCTAGGAAATACCCAGATTATTTATTTGATTCCCCACTTAGCAAATTAGGTACGAGATCGTTGTTTTAATGTGGAAAATGAAGGAAAGGGGGCCACTTTCCCCGAGAGGGAAGTGGATAGTGACAATTGGTATGAAGGGTTTCCCCTATATTGACCTATAAGTGATTGCTCCATAGTAATGGTCTTATATGTGGGGTTGCCCCCACATATGCCATTTGAGACCCATTCCCAGCCCCCGCAGGGACCTGGCGAAACTTACTCAACAACGTTTTTACTATTGTATTTATCTGGGTTGAAAATAAATTTCGAATACCCGTGGCAAACTTAGAATCGGGTGGCTAAAGTATTGTCGAAAATATATTCATATAAATTTGTTTTTGTCTTTAGAATGCCATAAAGTTTTCTTTTTCTCTTCACGATTCGTTTTGAAATATTATTTCTTGTCCATCCATAATACATAACGGATTACATTATTGATCGATCTTCGTTTTTCGTAAAAATATTTTATTGTCCGTCCATCTATTTGTCATGTTAATAAAGTTTTTAGAAGCATACACACAGTTCTATAGAATTCTGTTTAAACTTACATCTAGTTACTACACTTAACTGTGACATTTAATATTAAGAACCACCGCCGTGTCGTATTTTTTGTTGTGTGGTGTGTCGTAATATCAGGTTACACTTTTAAAAATGAAGCACCGAGAGACTTAATACAGACTAATTGGCATTCAAGTTCTGTATCTAAGTCTGATCGACTGTGGCATTTAAACTGTTGATTGACTTTTGAGCTACTACGCAATTAATTCTAAGTAATATGTCTATATCCTTCTCTTAGTCCGTAACACTTTTTGCAATCTGCATTTGTAGAAAAAACACAGATAGCTCTAAAATAATCACGTATATCGTCTGCTAATTTGTCTAGAAGTAAAAATTAAAAAAAAAGATTTAATGTGTACGCCAAGCACCAGTCGGCATATAAATAAACAGCTCTTAAATATAAAATGTTTACATTTATAATTTAGATAAACGCACCGAAAGCGATCGTAATCTCCCTTGGTGTGCATACGTTATACTTTATTTTCGAAAATTAATTCTAAATGATTATTTAAGAAGGGAAACCGTTGACGTGGGATTTATTTCAATCATCCTAATTATTGCATTGCTTATTTTGTCCTTTAACTCTTACTATGCTTAGCGATGTTTCTTAACTAAGTAGTGTTTGGCATGCGGTGTTTCACAGTTTTTATTCTCAATTAAAAAAAAGAAAAGGATATTGTTTAAGTAGGTTGATGGTGGTCTGTTGTTTTTTTTTTTTACTTTCGTTTGTTTCCTAATTCACGCTTGGGTTATTTCGTAATGTAATTCGTACCATGTAAAGAGCGATGCTTCAATAATTGATAGTTGTTGTGCGTGATGAATTTTAACTCCATGCATCAAATGGTGTCAATCTGGTCCTGAATGATGTCCATAAAACCTTAACACATTCCACTACTTGAATATATTCCACCTCTCTCTTAATCTCTTAAACATGTCTAACTTTTTTAATTTTGAAAGTAATTCACGTGATTTGAGTCATTAACCCTACCCGTCTTTTGGATTGAGAGTTTTTAACACGTTAAAATTGAATTCATGAGGAACGTACCACTTTCAACCGTTTTTCAATATCTTGCACTTGATATGAAAAGATGTTGATGAATCTACGCGCCCTACAATTACTTTCTCACCCCCTATCTCTCTTTTTTCTATCATTTCTATGCTTCATATTTAATCCTTGTTTTTTCGTCTAGAGAATCACCACTTGCAAATATACAAGGCTACTCGGAGATATGTGTTAGTTAGAATCGGGTAGATTGTAGAAAACACCGTAATGATCGGTATTAGTGGAACTTTGCAAGGATTTTATTATTTACGACGGAAGCTCAACAAGAAACTATTCACATAAGATATGGAAATGCCTTGTGATAGTCAGCTTGGTTGTTAAGGCGCGGTATTTTGTATCATCGAGAGGCAGTTTTAGAAAATACATTCACTCATGGAATTCTCGTTTAGTGTCATACATTTAGAGCGATTAAAGAACTTAGTTGTCAGTTGCAGTACAAATGTCTATATCCAAACCTGTAGATCAAAAATGGCGCATCTTAACAAGAGCGAATTTGATTTTCGCTTTTTATTTTTATATCAATCTAATTAATTTATTTTTCTGGGCGCGAGATTAAATGCCTATATTCACAGACAGTTAAAGTTCTTAGATTAAAACTAACGTATCGTATTATTTAAGCACAGTTGGCTATATATCTTCGTTTTTGTGGTTTCGACACGTAATTATTTGTGATTAATGGCCGAGGGAAAGAAATGACAAAAAGTCAAAAGATAAAACTAAACGTCTACTTGTACACTGTCTTGAAATTATTATATGTATTTTGTTCATCTGTTACTATGCGATTTATAAAGACACAACACACAACATCCCTGGTTTAATTTACACGTCACTCACGCTGATTATTATGAAATAGACTTAGAAGCAAATGTGTTCAATTTTATATAGAAATGGCTCGCACTTTATCAGTGGTAAAATTATACCCGATGAGAATAACTAATAGGATTTTTTGGCACATCCTGAACAATAATAGGCATGCATTTATACAAGGCAGAAAATAGGATTACTTCAATGCACACCTGTGTATAAAAAAAATAAACTCTTGAAATCTGTCAAAATACCCTTTAGTGTTGTAACGTTTTCGAAAATATAACCTTTTTTTCTGGAAATTAAGCCAGGGTCTCAGTACGCAAGAAAAAGAAAATGGCTATTGCTTAATCGCTTTAACCTTTCATCAGCTCGTTCGCACGCAGTCATCTGTACATTAACACACACTTTTCAAATGCACGTTTTTGCCAGTGAGCGATCCAGAAATATTAAACAAATAAAAATATTCGTATATTTTGGATTTTTCAAGTTACTCTTCTCATCTTGAGTGCCATTTAATCAAGGTTTTAGTCGGTATAACTTCCATCATCTTTTCAGGTAATACTTGGCGAACTTGGGAATCTTTTTCCCTAACTGGGTTAGTAGTTACAGTGCTAAATATTAATTGGAAAATGATATTCTCCTGACAGTCAAAATATCAATACTTAAAGTAGAGTACCATAATATATATAAATATATATATATATATATATATATATATATATATATATATATATTTAGGACATCTATATAACTTACTAAATAGCTCTACCTACGTATTGTGCAGTTTTGAAGTAAATACTTGAAGTTTACGCATAAATTTATATGTTCGTATATTAATGTTTTCCGTTCCTTTTCTCTTTTTCTGTGTGGATTTCTTTTTCATATACATTTTGCTAATCTGCTTCTTTAATAAAATTCTATACAACTTATATTCCTTATCCTTTTTAATTACTGGATTAATTGCTCCTCTTAACCGGCTAAAGCTTCACATGTATTGATATATTTTTATTTACATATCGTTTAGCTCATTTATCTTTAGAACACGTCGTGTATATATATATATATATATATATATATATATATATATATATATATATATAATGTAAATGTATTTAACCCACTGCTTACTTTAGCGACTAAGCGAATCCCGCTCTCTATTTGTCTATAAACAAACTATCAGCTAGAGCACTGTTTAGCGTAAGCCAGGTGTTTATCTAATAGACATTTGATGAATCATTTACGAGCACCGGTTCTTAGTTAAGTGATTAGAGCTGCCTACTGACAAAGAGATGGATGTAGGTTCGATCCACGGTTGGGAAAAGCTAGTCTGAACTGATTGATGAGTTGTAATACAACAAAATATTACTGCATGTAGATTATATATATATATATATATATATATATATATATGTATATATATATATATATATATATGCATGCTCGTGTTTATTTACGCATAAATGTACAATGGGAAGGATCTAACAACGTTTGGAAGTTTCTGTGTAATCATCTGAATCTCTCTGTAAGATATTTATATTTAATTGCGACTGCTTTAAAACAAGAGAAAAAGACAAACGAACAGTGAAATAGAAAGAAGATAGAGAAAATATGTACTCTTGTTGATTTTTTTATAATATTTAAATAAAAAACGTAAATTTAAGGAGCGCATGCAACGCCCAGTTATGTTTATCCAACAAACGAACGATTATTTGTCTAATATTAAAATTATTCTGTGAAAATAGCGTCTTTAGTATAAACCCATTTTGCCTCTCTTTCCTTTCTCTTTCTTTCTGGCAATTTAAAATACATTCAACTGTTCTAGTACAGATGAACAAAATCATAATTGAATTCATACATGACTACTGATCTCTTACTTGGGCATTTCAAATATAATCGATGAGGAATATTTTCCCTTTATATTAACGTCATGCTACAAACAGAGAAATATAAACACAAACAGTTTGTTGACGAAGTATCTATGCTTGCTGAAAATGTTGATATTTAAATTAATACGTGCTTATTCTTTTTTATAAAAAAAAGGATTTGCCGTGCGTTGACTTTATAACGCACATTTCCAGTTAACAATTTAAACAACCTTTCTAACATGGAAAAACAATCAAAATAAAATTCAAGCGCGACCGGGCGTTCGCCTAATTGATATTTCCGTTTTTTACATAGGCAACACTACTTATCAAGGAGTATGGGCCTCTCAAGGATAAGGGTTAAAGAGTGTACAGTAGTCAATTGGACAATATAGTAATTGTCAGTAATGAAAATTCACAAAATTTGTTAACTTAAAGGGAACGGCTCATCAAGAACTTGTTTACATTGGACTTGAACACAACCATATTGTATTTAGCTAGAAAGCAGGAAAACGGAAGACAGTTCAACAGGCCTGCAGTCCCAATAAAGAGGTTTTGTTCATGGAATCTATGTTTAGGGTTATGCACAGATAAATATTGGGGGAATTATTGATAGTGTTTTCAGCTAGACGAGTATTTCTTGTGAAAGTCTGGCGATGGGGGACAATAAATTGACGCTCAGTCGAGCACTTGCCATGAACATAACGATAAGGCAAATAAAACTCGCTTCATCTCTTATGTGAGACAGATGTTGCAGGGAACAAAAAAAGGCATCCTCTATGAGGCTAATAAGTCTATTTTGAACTCTATCAAGGCAGGACGAATTCTTTCTAGCAGCTCCTGTCCAGATGTGGCAACATCACTCCATCCTTGGACGAACTTGGCTCTTATATAGCTAGAAGAAATTCATCAGCAGTGAGATATCTAATAGATCGGTAGAATGATTCCACCATTTTTCCAGCGGCTTTAGCAACAGATTTGATGTACGTATTTTATTTATGATCAAGGGTAAATGTCAAGCACAGAACCTTGTCTAAACATGACACTTCCCCAAGACGAGAGCCATTCATTTATATTGATGCAAGATGGGGATCAGAGCGTTGATAATATAAATATAGAAGCTTGGTTTTTGATACATTAAAAGTAACCAGCCACTACATTCCCAATTACACCACGTGATCAAGAACAGAGGAGAGAGAATTTGAGAGAACTTGGTCGTTTACGGTCTTAGATGTGCTATCAAAGATGGTAGTTTCATCAGCATAGATGTCTACGAATGATAAAAGGATGTGATTGGAAGACTATTAATGAAAATTAGGAGGAGAGTTGCACCCAGAATAGAACCCCGAGGGACTACAGCATTAATACTGTGAGCTTCTGATTTCTGTCTATCAACTACTACTCTTATGAACCTATCAAAGAGCAATGATTTGATAATTGGTAAGACATTTACAGTTATGCTCTAGATGAAGATCTTATGAAGTAAACCTTTATGCCATACCGTGTGATATGCTTTTGATATGTCAGGAGCAATTGTCCTAGAAAGCTAGCCTTCTGTCGGGAGATTCCCTAATCCTGTGAGATATAACTGTAAGTACATCTGCTGTAGATCTAACAGAACGGAAACCATATTGTGTGCCAATAAGAAGGTTACATGTGCTGAAATGATTGCTTACTTTTCTACTTAACACAGATTCTAGCAACTTACTCATGACACACAGGATACTTATTGGCCTGTACTGAGAGAGAGATGACCGATTACCTGAATTTTTAAATACAGGGCAAAATGAGGAGATTTTCCAGAATGATGGGAAGCAATTCTCTTTAAGACAACGTTTTAACAGTTTTGTTAATATGGGCGCTCTTTCTTGCTGAAGTTTTTGGAATACTATAATTGGAATACCGTCAGGGTCGTTAGCTTTACTCGAATCAAGGTGTTTGATTAGCTTGGAAACATCACGTACAGATAGATGTATATCACATAGCATGATTTCTGATACAGGAGGAAACATTGAAAGTTGGCGGCCTTGGTCGCAAAAGGTTGAATTGGATGCAAAGTTCTTGACAAAATTTGGCCTTGTCTGATGCTAACGAGATTACCTCAGGTCTATTTTATAGTAGTTGGGATAAGAACACCGAAAGGGCATCTTTGTTAATGAGGAATGTTCACGAAAGAAACAGAAGGAAAAACACTACAGTTTGCTTTCGATAACTGAAAATCTTGTGTTCATTTTCTTTTAGGCTAACATTTAGTTGTGTGAGCTTCTAACACTCTGCCTCTGAAGATCTCTCTTTTTTCGTTATATATATATATATATATATATATATATATATATATATATATATATATATATATATATATATATATATGGGTGTGTATATATATACGCGCATGTGTGTATAAGCACACGCATGTATATGCATGTGAGTGTATGTATATGTATAGCTATATATACTAGAAAAATGTAGAAAAATACTATTCTAACTCAATGAAAAAAATACAAAATGAAAAGGAAAAGATATATGTCCATTAATGTCTCGTCTTTACCGAGATAATGTTTCGTCTTTACCGAGATAATGTTTCGTCTTTACCGAGATAATTTATTTTAATACATGTTTCTCTAATATGAAATGAAATATTTTGTTGTATCTCACTAGCAAAGAAAAAAACCGTCAGCATTCAAATATTATACATCATTTATAAAATGAAGTCAGTTTGATTTGTAAGGACCTATAGCCGTTAGGACATTTAACAACATACCATGCAATAAGTGTTCTTTTTTCGAAAAAAAAGATCGAACTCACCACCTGCTATAAATTTGAAAGAGAAGTACAAAATCTATTTCAATTTAATAGCGAAGCAAATATATTTACCAATATTTTATTTGTATTTTCTGTCCTCCAATCAAACATCTTGAGGAAGTCTTGAAACAAAGATGAAACTTTGCTGAACACATAATTTTGGTACATTACTCTCTCTCACCCTGCCCTTATATATATATATATATATATATATATATATATATATATATATATATATATATATACATATATATATATATGTATTTGAAGTTTTTAACTTTTAAAACTATACAAACAAATATTTTTTATCATTCGTTAAAAAAAAACATCTAGTCAGTAAGTCATTTAATCACCTGCAATCACTTCATCAACTCGCTCTTGAATTTACTATAGTACCAATAATTAATTTGTAAGGGATCATCAGTTGTTTACCATGAAACACTGTTTCGGGGATTTAAAAACAAAACAGTATATTACATCATGGCTCCCCAGCGGTGTTGATCAAACCTCACCACCATAAATTTTAGGAAGAAGACATGTTACAAACATTTGATCCAATTTCCTATTCTTAATTGCAATTACTAACCTTTTCATGCTATAAAATGAATTTCTTACCTGTGTAATTAATTAATTTCCACATGAAAAATGGATATAGTGTGTAATTTATCAGTCTTTTACTTATGAGATTAGGATTAATGCATTTAACGACTTATTACACCCACTATGATTAGTATTTAGTATATTTACATATATATTTTTATAATATATATATATATATATATATATATATATATATATATATAAATTTATTATATGTAATTATAAATACATTTTATACATTGCTAATATAGTTTTGGATTTCCTTTATTAATATAGTCAGGTGGATCGTAAACGATTCAAACGCATCAAGATAACGAAAAAACGCGTTATTTAACTGTTTACATATTTTATTTTTATCCCCACCTTGTTTTATCATCCTTATTACTGAGCTAGAAACTTGTGGTATAACATCTGTTAATTTTAAAGTAACGCGAGCTATTCTCAAAAACTCTTACATAATGGTTCCATAACACATAAAAACAGGGCAAGTACTATTTTTATGCGGCATGCGTACTATTTTAAAGGGGAAAGCGTTTCTTTTGTCAAATATTTTATAAAGAAAAATCCTATTCTCAATTTTTATATCTAAATCCAGAAATGTAGCCTGTCGTCCTCTATGTTCACAATTCAATTTTAATTCGTTTAGATACATGAGATGTTTATTTTTTTCATCATCATCATTATCATTTATACATATTATATTTCACCATTATCATTTATACATATAAGGTAATCTATAAATCTCCTACACCCATGGATGTTGTATATTTTAGATATATCAGTTTTTAATAGTGATGGCATATATACATAGTCGAGGCTATGTAAATACAAATTTTCCCAAAATGGTGCAGGATTCAATCCAATTGGGGTACCTATCGTTTAGAGTAATATTTTATTTCCTATTTGAAAATAGCATTCTTTAATAAGATGCCTTATAAGTATTTTAAAATACCTTTAGAAACACTCGTTTTGCTATTTTTATGTTTACACCAGAAAGCTTCAGAGTTTTAAAAGTCTATATATTTACCTTTTCCGCCTTCAAAAGCTAAATCTACAGTATCATTTAATTCTTTTATAAGTTTTTCGTGCGGAATTTTAGTATATAGCGTACTAAAATCATAAGTAGCTATAGATTTTGCTTTTATTCTGGAATTCATTTTACCTAATTGTTCTTTCACTGGTTGGGAATTATTTACTACCTAAAATAGATTTATATTACTATAGAATTTTCTTTTCAGGAAGAAAATTATTTATTTGATTCATAATTAATTTAAATATTTTAGATATAGCTTTACTTAAATGCTTAGTGAGGCACGTCTTAGAACCTACAATCAATCTAGCACTAACTGGATTGTTATGCATTTTAGGCATCCAATACATACATGGAATATTTTTGGGTTTTTTTCTCCTAACTTTAATCCTACTTTTTCACTTATAATACTATTATTCAGATTAATGGTATCTAAATTAATATTACTTACTTTATAGGTATCTGAAACGTTACATATAATTGCTACTTCTATCAATACACGTTGTATATACTATTTTTTACATATAAAAGCTATATTGTTTGCCGCTTTATCAATCGGAACTATTACAAAGTCATCTTGAAGTATTTTAAGTTCCTCCAGTATTTCTGATTTTTTAAAAGAGGATTGGTTTTTCTAGGGTGTTTACATTTTTTTTATATGTTTAACCTTTCATTTACGCATTCAAGTATACTATTTTTCCATGCATCCAACATAGACTGTGCTAATTTATATTTCTTTACCATAGACATAATAACACCTTCTAGTGTGTTACTTCTTTAACGCATTTACTATAATTTAGGCATTTAAGCTCTCTATAATTCGGACGCTTACTAAGTAGTTTTCTTAATTAAGGAGTATTCACTACCTTTAAATCTCCTGTAATTGCATGTTTTATCTCATTATTACAGAAAGGCGAGGAATTACATTAACATTCTGGAATATTTATAATATTATCATTTATATTTATATGCTCTACCGTGTTTTTATAATAAAAAATCGAATTGCGTATTATTGGTCCTAGTTTATATGTAACTATTGGTTTTGGAGCTTTTTTCTGTAACTCATTAGTTAGTAATTTTAAAGTGTTCTTTTTATTAAATATTTTAGGTAAATTTACATCATCAAAACATTTATTTTCATAAAAAAACTACAGAAACATTTTTAGGTTTCATTTTATACCGCCCACGGGTGGATTATATAATTTAGTGTCGATTATATCCAGAATATATTCATACCATTGAATGAAATAGTCCTTCCTATATATTGTATCCGGTTGTAATAATATTTCCGATGCTATTTCCTTCCAAACTTTATTTTTGTTTGATTGAGCAATTTTCTTATATAATTGCACGACTCCAAAATTTGATTAATAATAATATTTTTAATTTTACTAAAAAAATTCTCACATAAAATAACTGATTCTCTATTATTTCTATTAGCATGATTTCTATCTCTAATACCGTAGCGATAGCAGTATCAGAATTTTTGTAGGAATTTTTGACACCCCTAACACGAAACTGCGAATACAATATAAAAATCTCGTAATTTCTCTGTTAAAAGTGCGTTATTTATTTTCTTTATGGATTATACTTCCAAAATAAACTATTACAGTTGTTTTAAAAGTAATAAAAATATTTTTTTTTTTAAAACAGTACTGAATTTTCCGAACTCAATATTTTTCAATTTTTAAACTCAATATTTTTTAATTTTTTAATTTTAAAAATCTATCAAAATTTTTTCTATTGATTCTATTTTTACGATATTTTCAGGGTAAATGTGAAATTTTATGTTCTTTCCAATAAACCGAATATAATATTTTAGACAAACGTTTTTTTTTTTAATTCACGCCCCCCAAGTGTCACCCATTTTCAACTTTCTCTTAAAAAGTAAATAATTAATTTATGTCGTGGAGTTTTATATATCACAAATTGAAGAGAAAAGGTCAATAAATAATATATTCAAATTTAAAACAAAAAAAATATCGCTTTTTTAGAAATTTACCTGCAAAGCCCGAAGTTTTAAAACCTTATTTTATAAGAACACATTGTTTTTTTTTCTTTTTTTTAATGAAACCTTGGTGCTTGCTCCTTTAATTGAAAAAAAAAATAGGGCTTGAATTACATTTTTCGAGGAGTTATAAGCTTGGAAAGACAGGGGGTCGAATGATTCACGCCTCTCATTTTGAAATGTCTATTAAAAAGTAAATAATTAATTTATGTCGTGGAGTTTTATATATCACAAATTGAAGAGAAAAGGTCAATAAATAATATATTCAAATTTTAAACAAAAAAAAATCGCCTTTTTAGAAGTTTACCTGTAAAGTCCGAAGTTTAAAACCTTTAAAAAAAAAAAACACACAT
>NC_136501.1:96017308-96032308 GCF_053919585.1 Euprymna scolopes | reverse complement strand
TGTGTGTACGTGTTTTGAAACATAGAGGTGTCTGTTATCTGCAATTTTGATGTTGCTCTTATGTAAGGCCACGCTATTGCTGAAATTTTTGGAGGCGCCTATATAGGATTTGTTGCATGCTGTGCATCTAAGTGCGTACACTACATTTCTGGAGGTGCAATTTAGATTCTTTTTTATTTTGATTGTGTGTGCTGGGGTTTGGAATGTGTATGTGTTACCTTCTATTATTATGTCACATACTCCACATCGCGATTTGATGCATTTTATAACTCATTTTTTTAGTATGTGGGACAAGTTTTGAGGAAGTTAGGATGTGTTTTAAGTTTTGGGGTTGGCGTTTGCTTTTTATTATTTGTGTTTTTTAAGTATGTTTATTGTGTTCTGATTGAGGAGGATACGGTGTTTTGTTATCTGTGTGAATAGTTCTGGGTTTTTTGTGTTGTGTGTAGAGACGTATGCTAGAATTTGTTTTTTGTTGTGTTCGTTTGGGGTTCTTAGTTGGTCTATTGGAATTTTTTCAGCCAGTTCAATACCTTTCTGTATTAGTGGTAGTGGATATCCTCTTTTCCGATGTATTATTTGTAGTTCATTCAGTCTAGTTAAACGGAGGGGTCTGTCTGTTACTCTGGTGCAGATACTACCTGCTAGGGAGTAGGGTATTGATTTTAGACAGTTTTCAGGATAGTCGCCTTTGAAGTGGAGGTACTGTTGAGTGTCTGTGGGTTTGTGGTAGATGTCTGTGATTATGTTGTTGTTTTTTACTGTTACTAGGATGTCTAGGAAAGGTAGTTCTATTGGGCTTTGTTCTAGTGTGAAGTTTATTTTTGGGTGTAGATTTTGTAGCAAAGTGTGGAGTTCTTTTATATCCCCCATGAGGTTCTCCAGAGGATAAAGCAGTCGTCTAGGTATCTTTTCCAAGATGTTATGAAGAGTGTTTTTATATTGTGCCCGTACTTTCGCTCTATCCTTTCATAAAGGGTATCTTCTAGGAAGGCGAGTGTAAGGGTTGCATATGTCTGTGCCATTTTGGTACCAATTGCTGTTCTAGTATTTGGATGTAGTTGTCTTTATTGAATTGGAAGGAGTTGTTATTGAGGATTATGTCGATGCTATAAATCACGAATTGTTTATTGAATCTGGGGTGTAAAGTCTGTGTATGTTTGTCAATCAAATATGCGATAGCTTCTTTTCCTAGAGTGTGTTGGATATTGCTATATAGGCTGCTAACATCGAATGTGGCTAGTATAGTCCCATCGTCTACTGTTTGTGCTAGGGAGCTAAGGAAGTGTGTGTTATCTCTTACAAAACTTCTGACTAGATTGGTGAAGGACTATAATAGTATATCTATTAGGTTGCTAAGTCTGCTTGTTCAGCATGATGGTCCTGCTACTATGGGTCTGAATACGAGGTGGTTGGGGGTTGGGGTGCTTATGTAGTCCGACTTTTGTATATTGAGGCCATGTCTTACCTGGTTAGATTTGTGTATTTTGGGTAGCCAATAAAAGATGTTTGTTTTTGTTGTGAAGTTTGTAAGGATGTCTTTTTTTAGTTAATGTACAATTGTATGTCCTGCACAGTGTTATTATTTTAGATATCGTTGTGTCGTCTGTGTAAGAGCTAATTGGTTTGTAATAATTTTCGTTCCCTAGTGATTCTGAAATTTTGGTTTTATAGAAGTTCTTATTCATTATAACTACTGCACTAACTTTGTCTGCTTCCTTTATAACTAAGTTGTTATAGTGTTGGATTTTTTTAAGTGATTGATTTTGTTTTTGTGTTAGATTACTTGTGGGGTTTTCTTTTTGTTGGGGTTGAGGTTCCAAAGTGTTTCAAAGAAGGTATTTAGTTCTTTTGTGTTGTTATGTTTGTTGGGGAAATATGTTTATTTGTTGAGTGGTCTGTTGTGTTATCACTGTCGTTAAGTATATCTATGAGTCTAAATTTGCGTTCAAATTCCTTGAGGTCTTTCTTTAACTGTGCTATGTTACTTCTGGGAGTTAGGCAGAGTTTGAGGCCTAGTTTTAGTACTTCAATTTCGTCCTTTGTAAGCGTCTTTGTAGATAGGTTGATGATTTTGGTTTTTTTGTTGTCTAGTCTGCTGTTGTCATTTTGTGAGATATTCCTAAAAAAATGATTGTGAGGGTCGTTAGTTTCGTTGATTCGGTTGGGAGGTTGGCTGTGCCCTTTTGTGGGGATGTATGGGTTATGATGGTACCTGGGGTATTCGGATTGGTTGTGTTTGTTTTGGGGAATGTTTGGGGTCGGTTTTCTAATCTTCCCCACACTAGGAACCGATCCTGGGTTTGGCTATACCCACATGGGGAGACAAATAAATAGAAACATTAAAAAATCCCCTATTTTAAATATACCCCTCTTTCTAAACAAGCATAATATAAGGAATACCCGAAAAGACTAAAACAAAAAAATCACAATACTAAAATCCAAGAATCCAAAAAAAATATCAAAATAGAATAAAAGCACCACTACCCTTATTTCAGAAGAGCCAGTCCCCCTCCCCACACATACACATTAGTAACGACCTCGGATCACAGCCGCCTTCCTAAGGAAGTAAATAACCCCAAAATACTATAAAACAATATACACATTCCAAAACAAATAGAAGCAAACACAAACACGCACACACACGCGCACACATACATAAACACACACACACGCACACACACACACCCTACCCCACCTGAAAGGAAAAGAAAAAAACAGTAGCAGAAAGAGAGAGCGACTACAGCCAGGTCAACGTCTCCCTGGACAAGCCCAATAAAAGAGCAATAAAAATTGAGCGTACCAATGAAAAATAAATACTTACAAGCCTCCACCCCTGGGAAAAACTTCAAATTAACTAAGAAAACGGCCATTTTTAAATCTCCAACACATTTGAAAATAATTTCTGACGAGGACGCATCACAGACCGTCTGAAACGCGCGTAAAAACGATTTCAATGACTTAAAAACATTATTGCAATGATCCAAACAAAATTCTCAATGAAATACCAAGACACGGAATAATAAAATAATGTTATAAATGACACATTGTTGGTGACTACTCGCTTATTTAAATATACATCTTTCTTTCGTTGGAATTTCTTAACCCATTTTATATATATATTATATATATATATATATATATATATATATATATATATATATATATATATATATATTAGATAATTGTGTGTGTGTATATATATATATATATAGAGTACTTAATTGTGTGTGTATATATATATATATATATATATATATATATATATATATATATATATATATATATATACTAGCATTGGTGCCCGGCGTTGCCCCCCGGGTGTTTGGGGGTGTATGCTAGGCAAGGAAAAAAGGAAAAAACAGGTCACTTTTTTTTATTTGACCCCTTTTATGACCCCTTAACATTTATTGTTTTCGGCTCAAATTTAGTTATTAGATTAGATCCCTGTCCAAGGAACCAATATCTAAAATTTTAAGTGTTTAGACCTACCATCTTCGCAGGAGTTTGGTAGAGTTCTCAAAGGTCAAATCGTTGAAGTTTGACCCTTTAACAGCCAAAATCTGGTCGAAAATGGGTCACATAGATTTTTCTCTAATCTCAGTACCATGTATATCAAATTTCGAGCCTTGAGACTAAGAATTGACAGAGCTATTGCGGCGGGAAATGTGCACACACAGACACACAGCCACGTTCACTTATATATGTATATATATATATATATATATATATATATATATATATATATATATATATATACACATATATATATATATTTATATATATACATATATATATACATATATATATAAATATATATATTTATATATATACATATATATATATATATATATATATATATATGTTACAGCATGAGGGTTTCTTGAGTATATCTACGCAGTTTAGTCATTTAAACGATTTTATAACTTCAGCAAATTTGTCGTTCAATTATTAATCCATCTTATATAGGTTTCAGAAATTGTCCAACATGTCAGCTTTTCCTGAATCTCGCGAAGATATTTCCGTCGGGCTGGACAACCTAGATCCCCCTCGAACGAATTTAAGACGAAGGCGATGAATAATTAATCGGATGACGCCAACCTGCAGGCAGCTACAATCAGCCTGACGAATTCACCAATGCTTTCAAAGAACGACAACTGCTTTGACTAGTTTCGTAATCGATATGATCAGATTGATGCGTAACGCTTGTGAGTTAGATACTCACTTGACGCTTTTAAAAATAACTACGTTCTTAAATCATTTTGACAAAGTGATTGTTTCTTCTCCTCAAAAATGTAATAACTAGCTTTTGAAGATGTGTAACTCTGGATAACTTGGTAAATAGTGAACTTTCAAGAGACATTTAAGCTTAATACGCGTAACTGCTCATTAGATAATCACAATAAGTGAAGCTTACACATTTCAAATAATATGATAAACTCTCTTGTAGCATAAGGGGCATAAATCCACCCCTTTATACCCCACTTCTGAGTAGGCCAAGAGCAAAGTGTAGTATCTGTGCTTCAGATGCGCCAATTCCATTTCTTGTTCTCTTTCAATGGAGGAGAAATTCTTCACGACTTATACAATTTTTATTTTTGTACCTTTTCTCCACGTTAAAAAAACACCCTGATCTAACTCTCTCCCGTAGGGAGGCATAGTAAATAATTACTGAACTTTCGAGGTGTAAGTGTGACACATGTTCAGCTCAGCTCTTACTGCACAAGCCGCGTGAATCACAAGTAACGTCTTATGTACGAGCAGAGTCTACCTACGTCTTACATTGATTGAATTGACACATTCGCTTGCCTACTATTTTGGAGAGCAGCGGGAGCAAATCTTTGGACTACCCACAACATGATTTGTTTACAGATGTAATGGATTGCGCTTTATAGAAGAAGTGTCAGTTATTAATGCAGCTTCTTATATTAATTGATGCAAAATAATATACAGAATAATGAGCTACTCTTTGGTAACTGTCAGTCTTACGTTAAAAATGTTATTTTGCTATCGACAATTAGTTCCCCATACACCAGGGATATACTTTGGTCACACAAAACAAAATGTTTTTAAAGGGATCGTTCGAAACAAAGCATATGCCACTTAATTATTTTCATGCTGCTTAAAGTTATTATAAGAAACTTTTTTTTTTAATTAGAAGTCACCACCTATCAAGGGTCTAAGGTCACTCAACGATGTGGAATAGTTAACATAATGTGCTAGTATAGTGATTACTTATAGTATAAATTTGGTAGAAGTTGATTATTTATGGGACAACACAAAAAAAACTTGTTTACATTGAATGTTAATGCTACCATGCTGTATTCAACCGGGAAACAGACTAGTGGAACAGTGTTACAAAGGCGGGCAGTTTGGGGCAAAATATTATGTTTATGGAATTTGCATTCACATCTAATCACATATAGAGAGTGGGCCAATCATATATAGTGGCTGTAGCTAGATGTGTGTGTGTTTTTGTGACATTTTTTAAAGGGGGCAGTATATATTGGAGTTCAGTCGAGTATTTGCCATGAAAATAAAAATAGAGCAGAGACAGGCTGGCGACATCTCTTCTGCGGGCATCACCTACTAGGTTTCGAAGTCGGTTTTGAACTCTAGTAAGGAAAGATAAGACGCGGTAAACAGCTCCTGCCCAGATGTAACAGCCGTACTACATTTTAGGGCATAGTACACCGATAGAGGAATGCATTGACAGTGATATACTTAGAAAGACTGCAGAGTGATCTATTACTTTATAGTAGGTATTATATTTCAGATCAGAGAGGGGATGTCAATCCAAGAACTTTGTCAAGTCATGGAGTTTTCCTAATAAGAGAGCTGTGCATTTCAATTGAGGCGATAGGGAGGATCAGAGCGATTTTGAAGTAATATAAGAAGCTCTGTTTTCGATGAATTAAAATCAATCAACCACAATATCCCCATTGCACCACGTTATCAACATCAGAATAGAACGACTTAGCATCGATTTGCTCAGTCTTAAATAAAGGAAAAGAAAATAGGAAGAAGATAAAAACAAAAGTTAATTCATCTGAAAAGGTTAGCAGAAAGAGGCAAGGTCATGTTGCATAGTGGATAAAGTACAAGGCAGCATTTTTTCATGAGAGGCATTGTTTTGAAACTTCGATGTCAATCATCAGTGTAGGTGCCACTCAGGAAACAAATGCGAATTACTAACGTATTTTACAGTAATGACCTACAACTGAATGGGATGTACCGGTGTTTTATAGTTAACAACACGCAGTATACGCTTTACTAAAATAGAAAAAAAAAACTTTATTCTTAATATTTCCACATCTTTACTAATTATTCATAAATGTTCTCCAAGCAGTAAGCATAGTGTTTTGAAGTATTATGTACCTCATGATGCATTTGCCATGCATAGGGTGGACCACTTAAAAACTGCTCGATCTTTCTAATCTTTCTCGAATACTTTTTTTCGGATAAAGTGGCCCACTTTGACGGAGCCGATTTTCTCTAATCTTTCCTTCGTTATTTTTTCAGATTAAGCAGCACACTTAAAAGTAGCCGATCTCTCTAATCTATTCTCTTAAAAACCAACTGACACCACAAGACAAAATGCAAATCTTATTTCCAACAAGATGGCGGTACATGCCACACGTCTCACACTGAGAGGTGCCCATGAAATGTATACGGAAGAGAGAACAATAAGCAAAGGGTTATGTCCACCATGTCCCCCCGGACTTATCATCATGTGATTTGTATCTTTGGGGATCTTTAAAAAAATGCTTGTGGAAGTAATACTTTAAACTAACTAAAATGAAATAGTACCAAAGCTATCAGGAGAATCACCAGAGAAGGTCTACTGGCAGTATCGTCAAGGGTGGTTAAACGTGCTCAGAAATGCATAGACAAAATCGGGGAGGAATTCCAGCTTCTTTTATAACACTAAGTTTATTTAAACGATGCTACAGTTCATTTAAAGAATAAATAATGCTCCTCCTCCTCTCATTTTCTGGAATACTTTCGAGTGCGTCACCCTGTATAATGTCGTCTAGACTGCAATGCTGGTTAAAAATAATTTTGTAAAACTATGCCTAAATACTATGGTCGATCCATAACACGTTTTGCAATCAAACCGTGTGCATGGCGAATTTGATTTGCAACCAGATATTTGAAGATCATCAGGTAATTCTGATTTTTAAACCTACATCCTTATCTATATTGCGCATACGATCTGAACGTTTTCAGATACATTGATTATTTACTATAACTAGCAATTGTCTGGTAAGAAATGCGACGTAATTTACATTGAAAAATATCACTTATCACAATAGGAGTATAGCAATAAACCCAAGAGCTTGTTTACATTATTATCGTTCTGAAGTCGTATCCTTTTTTGGCATCTTTCAGTGTTTTTTTTTATTGTAGACACGCCATTGTATACTTACCCCATTTACTTGAATTTTATTAAAAACCAGTATGCGTGTTTGTGATCCTGGCCTCATTCTGACATGGGCGTATTGGGCGTTTCATAATGATTTTTTTCTCTCCCATCCACTTATCACTGAAGTCCCTCTTCCTGAATACGCTATCAATGTTTCATATTATTGCACACTTACTAATTATTATTATCTATATATTAATGCCATAGTGTGGGTTCTATTGTGTGATACGCTTACATTCCGGTCGTTTAATTGTTATGGTCTTCTATTTATTGTAATAAATAATTTCAAAAAAGAATTCTTCGTAAGTGTTGGTTTTTGTTACCAATAAAGGTGATTGCACTTAAAGCTTCTATTTTTTTATAAATAATTTTATCAAGAAATCGTCATGTGTTTTTGTATCGGTTTCGATTCTAGCTGAAAGAACTCAATATATATATAGAAGTGCAAAAGTATGTATCTAACATAGCACAAACGAAAAAATAATATGTATATATATATATATATATATATATATATATATATACATATTATTTTTCATAAGTTTTTATTTCAGTTTCGATTCAAGCTAAAATGCATGTCATATGCATATATATATATATATATATATATATATATATATATCATTTTTAACATCGCAACTGTATAACATCTAAACATCGATAGAACATTAACTCCATAATAATATATACGAAACCTGCAACAATTAAAATATCATATTTAAGCTTACTTTACGACCGGACGTTACCGGGCGTTTGTGCTATGTTTGATAAATACTTTTGCACTTTTAACAAAAAGCTACAATTATATCAGATCGTCTCGATCTACACTGAACATCTACCGAATACCAACATCAATATATTGCATATGAATGAGCCTCCTCTGGAATTTCCAAACCTCCCACGAGTTATTATTATTATTATTATTATTATTATTATTATTATTATTATTACAGTAGTTATAATAATAATAATAATAATAATAATAATAATAATAATAATAACAACAACAATAAAACATCAATAATAATAATAAGAACAATAGGTCTTGTATGGATTAAAAAGAAATACAGAATGCCAAAATAAAGTAACAATACAATAGGTGGTATGTTCGTCGTAACCGACGAACGACCTATGTTGGTGCACTGGATATGTACTGACACATTACGGTTTAATCTTTCGGTATTTATTTATGTTAGAAGAACCCGTTAATGCAGTTAAACATTTTCAAATCACCCCTCAGTCCGATATTCTTACCACATAATGAAACAATTACAATGAGGCTTGACCATGTACCATTAAAGACTTCAGTAAAGGTACCTCGGGTGACACATATGCATCGATTTGTTGGATAACTATAGGGTTATCCTGATCTCGAAGCATAATGGCCATGTAACAGTGCGGTAGATATTTTTTTTAAATTCAATAATACATATATGCAAATAGAATTCACAGTGCATGTATGTATTTAATGTATGAAAATAAAGATAGAATCTAATGTAGAAAAACATTTTTCAATAATTAAAACCATACCATATCTAATAAGTAATAAAGAGTTTAAATATCTATGAAAAATAAATATTTGTTTAAATTATGAAACAAGGTTCTAAGAAAATGAATGAATAAGAAGGTATATTTTTTTAAATCTAAATTAATGTAACAAAGTGTTTTTTATACCAAAATTAAATAGGGTTCATTATTATGTAAGATTTGTTAAAAAAGAACGTAAATATTTGTATAATTCAGCTGTGTAAATAAATGGATATTAAAAGCATACATCAAATATTGCCTTAGGAAGGTCATTAATAAAAGTGTATGGTTTTCCATTTTCGTAAACAGTTCTTATTAGATATCCCCACATTTTTTTTTATGAGATTCAAGTATGGTAAGCACACTGACAATAGAAAATTGGGATTTGTAGTCCTCAAAGAACTTGTTAGTTCAACAAGCATTGGTAATTGTGGCATCATCCTGGTGATATCCCCAGTTTTCTCCACCTACATTTTCTCCTTCATCATTAAGATGCATGGCGCATCATTTTCACGAATCCACGTCCACCCATTCTTCCTGTATCCATCTGTAAGTTTCTAGTTCCTGCTGCTGACATCCCTCCCCAAGTAATTACATTTCCACTTCCAATAGTTCTGGGGGGGCGACTATTGGTTGTTTTTGTCTGATACAGACAATAATATTGAAGACAATCTACACCGTCAAAGTAAATTTTACTTCCTCTGAGAACAAAACATTGCCTCATTCATTATCCTTTCTTTGATACCTCCTCGCAAATGATAACCTGGCTTCT
This sequence comes from Euprymna scolopes, assembly GCF_053919585.1. Taxonomy (NCBI): domain Eukaryota; kingdom Metazoa; phylum Mollusca; class Cephalopoda; order Sepiida; family Sepiolidae; genus Euprymna; species Euprymna scolopes. The sequence goes on along the minus strand of NC_136501.1, from coordinate 96,022,583 downwards.
TTGTTGCATTGATCAGTTTTTTTTTTGTTTCCTCTTCAGTTATTTTTTCATTCTACTTCTATTGAAAAAAATACTAATTGTTTTTGCTGAATTCATTTTCAACTTAGAGTTTTGAGATGGACATGCGTTTATATAGCTTTCACAGTTCGAATAGTGCTTCTACCCATTGCTTGGATTATACTTTTAGGACGACCACCAGGATGGTTCTTACTCTAATAGTTTGGGTAGCTCAATTCTGAATGCACTGCTTTCATTTACCTTTTAATTTTCTTCCAGCTATTGCACGAATCCTCAACTTTTGGCTAGAGTAAGCTGATTAAATTGCGATGGTCTGAATAAAAATATAGTCGTAACCCAGCTGGATCTCAAAGGCCTAAATTTTTTTTTAATATTGAAGCAAAATCGTGTATTTTTGTCTATTTCTAACGTTTTGTTTATCACTGTATATATTGTAGCAACCGCAAGACCGATTGGTGAAATAATCCCGAAAAATTGAAACGAACTTTATATAACTTATAGAATTGAATTATTCTAGTATTTGCTGTCTTTTGCCTGAATTGTAACATGGAGGATTCAGTCTCTATGGGAGAGCTTGATCTTAAACGGAAACTTCTGCAAAGAAATGTACTGACTACTCTAGAAGGACTAGAATAAGAAAAGAATCCTGAGGAAGTGTTTTCTCGTTTCAAGAGGGAAATTGAGGAATGGATGGAAGAGCTGGATGCCGTTTCATTTGGTATGGAGGAGATTTATTCTTAAGAAGGAGATGTAGAACCCCTGGATAGCTTAAGTACTGCCTCCTTTCGCTTTAAATACGATGTCAGACGAAGTCTAAGTTTACTGCGATAGATTGAGCAAGGCGAGACCCCAGCGGTAACCTCATTGGATGGATGTATTGACTCGATTCATAAGCAAGAGGACCCGCTGACCCCTGATAAGAGATCTTCACCTTCCAAATTGGCAGCCCAATCATCATTTTCGCTGGAGCCATTTAAAATACAGTTGAAGGGACCTCACTTCAACGAAAATGACTTTAAAAAAGACAAAAGGAGTGTTAAGGACTTTTTGGTAAAATTTGAAACTTGTGCCAGATCCATAACCTCGGGCACGGAAAAACTGTATTTTTTTAGATGTCCATTAGAAGGCAGAGATCTCCAACTAATAGATCACCTTTCTTCCTCTGAAGAAAGTTACCTGATAGCCCTGAAACTTTTAAAGGACCAATACGTGGGCGAGGAAGAAATAAGAGGCGAGATTATACAGGGAATACTGGACTTTCAGTTGGATAACCTGGGAATCTGGAGGAATTGAAAAAAATTATTGTAAAGACCCTGGTTGATATGTGGCAATTAAGGGATTCATACAATTGCGATTTGTATGATGATAGGTCGGCCGGAACAATTATAATATCGCAAGTGTTGTTTGCAAAGATCCCACAAGCAATAAAGGTAGAACTTCTGCGAATTTCTGGCAGTTACTACCCCTCATTGTATGTGCTGTTGAAGGAGCCCCCGAGAATAGTCAAACAATTGCTTGTTGCAAGAACACCTAGGCCGCAACCTAAGTTTAAAACTGAATCCTCATCTCTCGAGCCCTTCAACACAAAACTGATAACAGAGACCAAATGTGATTTTTGTAAATCGTGTGAACATTTGTCTGACAACTGTAATAATTATACAACCCATGAGGCCAGAATAAGCAGGTGTCGAGAGTTAGACCTCTGCTTTCATTGTATTAAAATCCCACTTAGGAAATATGTATTCATTGAAGACATCTAGAACAGTTTGTTGTCTTCGTTGTAAATCTAAGGGACACGTGACTTTCATGTGTTCTTCTGTCACTAGTAATATGCCTATTGATACATGCCTACGCACTAAAGACTGTGATAACGCTTTCCTGTCTCCTATAATTGGAATTATAGATAAAGAAGTAAAAGTTAACTGCATGTTAGACACCGGCAGTCAGAGGACTTACCTGGACTATTCAATTTAAAAATAACTGAATTGACTCTCCTTAACAAAGGGTTGAACTATTGATGTGAAAACTTTTTTAGGCCAAGTCATAAAATGTTTAAAGAAATCTTTTTGATTTTAAATTTGTTCACTGGCAAAACCCATACCCTTCCAATTCTGGTGACAAAATTAAATTGGTCTTATAATCTGGAAAGCCTCCCCCAGATGCTTAGAAATCTGAAGAAGCGTAGACTGGCCGCTCATTTTTATGACAAGAAAACTTTATTGACTATAGCTGGGTTGCTAGGGATTGACGCAATCCAGTACCTAGAACCCCTAAAGGTGATTCCTTGTATGTATGGAGCTGCTTTTGAAACACAAAATGGATTGACCCCCTTCGGAAATGTTTACTCTTTTCTCTTTGAATGCCAGATCAAGAAACGAAAAGAAGCAACAGTAAATGATGCAGACGTTTTGGCTGGAACGCCACCACTTAAGACTTCCAGAATTAATTATGTAATTCACCCGGATGAATGTTACACAGACCCTCTAGATAATTGGTTTGAAGACAGTAACGTTGAACGAGGGTTGGAGAATATGTTTAATCTCGAATCAATTGGATTACCTACTGACGAAAAGTTCCCCACCTTGAATGAAGAGAAGGTGAAACAGTTTAAAGATTCCATCACATTTAAAGATGGTTTATATCATGTGCGTCTTCAGTGGTATGAGGACACATTGAAATCTGTTCTTTCTAATTATAGTGCATCTTTTCGGATTCTGGATAAGGTAACAAAGGGTCTTGAGAAGAAAAAAGTGTATGACTAATACCTTCAAGTTTTCAACAGCAAGAAGACGAAGGTATTATTGAAGAAATAATTGTACCCCCTAAAAATTTTAAAGACTATACATGGATTCCCTGTAGATCTGTGTTAAAATAAACTGACCAGACAACTACAAAGATAAAACCAGTTTTTAATTGTTCTTATAAGCAAAAGGGTTCTGTGTCATTAAACGAAGCAGCATATCCAGGTGTAAATTTGATGACTGATATGCTAGAACGGATAATCCGTTTCAGAACTAACAAATATGTCTTGTCGACCGACATCAGAAAAGCATTTCTGATGATTCGATTAGAATCCGAAAAAGATCGGAATCGATTTTGTTTCTTTTTAAAGAAAGGTGAAAGCTTGCATTGCTACTGTTACAAAACAATATTTGGTTTCAATGCAAGCCCTTTTATTTTGAATTAAGTGTTAAAGTTCCATGCTGACAAATTTCCTTTGGATTAGTGTTCAGAAGCATTGAAGTCTAATTTTTATGTTGATAACCTAGTTTAAACTGGGACTAACCCTGAAACACTATATGCCGTGTATACTTCTGTGAAAGAGCGTCTACACGAAGGACATTTTGATTTTCAATCGTGTAATTCTAACTGTGTAGCGCTCAAGAAGGAAATGGAGGCTGATGGAACCTTATACGCATTCGATTCTGGTTGTCAAAAAGTCTTGGGTTATCTATACGACCTGCGCAAGGTTCTATAAGGGTCCCACCACCATCATGCGACGTGGAAGCATCAACCAAGAGAAAAATATTGTCCGATACCTCAAAGGTATTTGATCCTCTGTCCCTTTATTTACCTGTAACAGTGCAAGGTCGTTTATCAATGACAGAACTTTGGAAACTAAACCTGAATTGGAATGACACTGTTCCTCTAAGCATGTGTTCTGCTTGGGAAACCCTTTCGGCAATTGACTGTATCCTTTCCGAGGAGAGTTTTAGATGAAGGAAAGGACACCAAATTATTTCACTTCTGTGATGCGGCTTGATCCGCATATGGGTTTACAGTGTATGCAGTAAAGTATGGAAAATCATCATTGGTATTTGCAAAAACAAAAATGGCTCCTCTGCAAGGAAGATCCCTATCAACGTTGGAACTTTTATCTGTGTTTTTGGCTGTGAAATGATTCCCTTTTATTAAACAGTCCCTAAAGGGCATTACTGTGAAAATATTTATGTGATTACAGATGCCCAAGTAGTGCTGTCTTGGGTTCTTGCTGATTTTGTCCAAATAAAAAATATATTTGTAAGACATAGATTACAGGACATAACTCAAATGACGGAGAACATTAAAACTGATCTTGATATAAAAGTGAATTTTAGATATGTTCCCACTGCTAACAATCCGGCTAATTTCCTCACCAGAGACCTAACTATTAACAGATTTAAAGAACACCTTCCTCTTTGGTATGAGGGGCCTGAATGGATAAGGCAGGAAGAATCCTCCTGGCACCATGATCAATTGGGTTGCCTTTCTAAGGCTCAGATGAGGCGGATTTGTCCCTCGGTGAATTATGTAACTTTTATAGTCGAGCTGGAGAGATTTTCCAGCCTTAGAAAATTGATTAGTGTAACTTCATTGATCTTTGAGTTTGTTAACAGATTAAAAAAGCGAGTGATTGATCCCAAGTTACAGGCAAACACCTACCTGATTCAGACAATGCAGAAACAATCTTTTTCAGCAGAGCTAGACTTTATATTAAATCTTGAAGGAAATAACGTTCCCAAGTTGGGAAAGGATCTGAACCTCTTTCTCGACCGCAAATGCATTGTAAGATCTAGGGGAAGAAGAGAAAAATCTGTATATCACCTATATGAAGTTCCAAATCCGGTTTTATTGTGAAAAAAAGCATCGTTTGACCGAATTGATTATTCGGTAATGCCATCAAAGAAGTCAACATTTAGACTTGGCCAGAACATTAAATTAGGTGAGATTAGCAGGTTACTGGATACCACAAGCCAGGCAGGCTATTAAGAATGTGGTTAATACTTGTGCCAAGTGTAAAAGGTTTCATGCTTTTTCCTTCTCATCACCTTATCCAACCGACCTACAGACTCCGCGTGTGAATTTTTCCAAACACTTTTTACATACTGGTGTGGATTTTACCAGTCATATTTATGTTTAAGGGAAAGAATGAAACTATAAAACGTATATTGTCCTTTATACATTCATGAGAATTAGGGAAGTACATTTAGAACTGGTACCAGATATATCGGTAAAATCGTTCACACAGGTCTTTGTCAGATTTACAAACGTGAATGGAATCCGCACTCACCTTAACTCGGATAATCTCCGTACATTTACTGCTGCTGCCAGAATTATAAAGAAAGGAATGATAGCAGTTGAATTTAAAGAACGGTTCAAATCATAAGGCCTTAAACATTGTACTATTCCACTGTTTTCTTCTTGGTACGGTGGCACCTGGGAAAGGTCTATCAAGACCTTAAAATCGTGCCTGTATAAAGCTATAGGAAGAGGAAAA
>NC_136501.1:95977308-96012308 GCF_053919585.1 Euprymna scolopes | reverse complement strand
TACCTATACAATTTAAACTACGGGGGTGCCTACATAGTAAGTATAAAGTTTAAAGAAAAAGGACCAATAAAACCTAGATGGGAATAGAAGCCTGAAAGCCAGACTAATAAACTAAAGAAAGAAACCAAATCGATGAACAAGATAGAAACAAGTATAAGGGGCTGTAAAAGTAGAAATGCGACCAGCGAAGCAAGGTTCAACAGAAAACAGGAAGAAGTTAAGGAAAAATAGCAGCCAAAGCAGCGAGATGAAGGCGATTCCAATACAAATCTGAACAGTGCAAGCAAAGCAGAATCTTTGAACATTTCTACCAACACGTAAATAGGAAGAAAAAACAAACACCGGATGCGTCGGAAACAAAACGCTACTGGAGCCAGATGTGGAAAGAACGAAATTATCAGGTTAGGAAATCAGAAGGATTGAAAAAAATAGAGTCACGGCACATCGAGGATTGAAAGGAGAATGCAAGGAAAACGTCGAAAGAACATTACGAAAAATGGCCAACTGGAGCTAACTATGTCATCACTGAATACATGCCTATTGATTTAAAAAAAAATCACGACACTACATGTAAGGATAGATCGGCGAGTGAAAAGATGTACAACCGGAGCACATGTACCAGAATGGATGGTCAAATGTAGAGCCACACTGTTGGAGAAATACACAGAAAAAAATACTTACTGCAAAACTGATAGAATAAAATTATAACCGCGGACTACCCACAAACGAAAATAAGAATGTCAAAAAATGGAAAAGCGGGGAACATAACTTGTTATACATAACTAAGGATGGTAAATGATGGCAAAATTAAAAAAAAGATCTTAGCAATGGCATTGATAAATTATGAGAATAAAAAAACAGATGATCCCGGAAGCGAGGATAATAGAATGCGTAAAAAATTCACAATCTGATGGTAAATGCAATGAGATCAAGGAAACTTGGATTGACAGCTGATGGGCAATATTGAACTGAAATAAAATACGAAAAAGAAGTTTCAAAGGTGATTCCCTATCACCATTACTGTTCATTATGGTCATGATGCCAGTGAATAACATTCTGAGAAAATGCTAAGAAAATTGTGTACTGCTGACCATTAGGTAGAGACAAATTACAAGCAACAGACTATATTGTATTGCCTAATCAAACAGAAATGAGGACACTATGTGAAAGTAATAGTTACACGTACTTGGGAGCGCTGGAACCATATACCATTAAGCAAAAGAAAAATAGGAAAGCTATACATCAGAAGAACAAGTAAACGTCTCAACATAAACCGAAATAGTCGAATCATAACTACTGAAGAGATCCTCACAAACAATGACATGCCCTTCTGCAGTGGGGGGGTCAGACGTTTCGAAGACATGTGGGGGGCAATCTCAAACACGGATGTGCCTATGTACAGAGTGGTAACGGCATAGCAAATCGCGGCAAAAAATACGAACTAGTTGGCGAGTAGCACATATGATGAATCATACAACGATGACCTGTGGATCCGACCTATTCCCCATGATGCTACAACTGCGAAATCCAACGCTGTCGCCGTCTGAGAGCTCCGATAAAGATGAAGAAATGCAGCCAATCCCCCTTCGTAGGAGTGCCTGCAACAAACGACCACGTCAAACATGCCACATGTGTGGTCTGGAGACCAGGGGGAGTGTAGAGTTGAATGTAAGAATCCAAGAGGAAAACGCCCGCGCGTGTGTGGGTTGTGTGGTTATACAACTTTTAGGAGGATGAGGATTTTAGTAAAGTTCAACCCAAATTGTATTTTTATCTCTCCATTTCACGGCAATGACTATTTTCGTTACGTCAAACTTAATCGTTTTTTAATTACTCCCGTCACGAAAAATGCAGATGTACTACTTACCAACAAAACAAACGCCCACGTGTTTGTGCCTTGTATAGGCATGCGCGACAACAAAACTTGGATTTTTATAAGCGGAAGTCTCGAGGTTGTCAGGAATCTACAGGCTTATGCGCAAGAGAAGGGATAGAGATAGTGGTATAAAAGGCAGGTCGAGTGAGAAGGTTGTTGTTGTTGTCATTGGACGTTACAGTGACGCGTGCGTTAGCAGGTGATTAAGAGGCTGTTTTTTTGTGTGTCAAGTCGCGCACCTCGGTGAAGATCATATAAGTCGTGCAGCTCGGTGAAGGTGAATGTCATAAGCTATTTCGGCTATTTCGTTTTGTCTCTTTTCCTGGACAACTATGGCTGAGGCAAAGTTTGATTTAAAACTGATACCCGAATTCGACGGATCCACTTCTGTTGTCGACTGGGTCGAAAGGGTTGAGCTGACCTGCAGCCTCTGTGAAGTAAAGGGGGTGCATACCGTGATTCCCTTTAGATTGGCTGGAGGCGCCCTGAGTGTATATCAGCAACTTAGTGCCGTTGAGAAGGCTGATGTTACCTATATAAAAAAAATGCTTTATACAAGGCATTTGCCATTGATCCCTGCACGGCCTACGAAACATTTGCCGCTAGAAAGCGCATGCCAGGAGAAACCGTGGACGTCTTCTTCGCGGAGCTGAAGAAACTAGCAGTTCTATTTGGCAATGGAGTGTCAGAGCAAACACTGGCATATGCGTTTGTGGCCGGCCTTCCCACCCATTTTAAGCAACTGTTGAGGGCTTCCACTAGCGTATCTGTAACGCCCATGGAACATTTGTTAGAATGCGCTCGAGCCATTATCAGAGATGAGGAGGGCCTGAGGGAACCGGTTGTAATGATGGCGCAGGCAGCCAAGACTAATGCTGAAAAGAGTCCCAGTTTGAGACCCACGACCAATGGGAGATGTTTCTGCTGCGGCCAGCGAGGCCATTTAGCAAGAAATTGTACTAACAAGGGGCGGGGGCGCCCGCGCTGTTTCCAATGTTGTAGTTGTGGACATTTATCCCAAAATTGTGCGGGAAATGCATCATGGGGCAGAAAGTCAGCGCCGCCCAGTTCCCGGGACAAGATTTAATTGAGGCGCAACCGACAATAAATGTGTACGTGGACCAAGTGCCTTGTTCAGCTCTTCTCGACTCCGGGTGCTCACACGCCATCATGAGTGCCAAGTTGTGTCGAAACTGGACAAAGCAGAACATCAAAGTAACCACAATAGGTGGCAATACGCAAGCTTGCGGTGGAGTCGGAACTGTCTAAGTCCACACAGACTCTGGTGTGGCCGCAGACATTAATGTGCTGGTGATGCGAGGGGATTTGCTGGGATTCGATGTACTGTTGGGATATTATGCTATTAAGGGACTGGGGGGAGTGGTTATCGGAAGAGATGGGACTGTGCGATTTTTGGAAACCCCAGTGTGTGCTGCAGTTCACATTGATCGGCCTGATTTTAAGGTGGACTACGACCCTCACCGAAAAGCATGGACTGCATCGTGGAAGTGGACAGAAGGAAGGGCGCCAACCGAAATCAAGAATAGCATTGCAGAGTACTCGATACCCGACAACGCCCGTAATGAATACGAGAAGGAACTTGAGGCATGGATCAAGGATGGATGGCTGATCCCCTACCCCAACAAGCTGGGACCACCCAAGGGTCTGATTCCCTTAATGGCGGTAGTCCAGCATAACAAATCAAAAGTTCGTCCAGTGCTGGACTATCGTGAACTCAATAGATACATTGAGACGTACACTGCCGATGCTGACGTGTGCGCCAGCAAGCTGAGAGAATGGCGCCAGAAGAGGTCCAATGTGTCTATAGTAGACTTGCGGAAGGCTTATTTGCAGGTGCGAGTGGATGAGACATTATGGCCGTTCCAGACAGTGTGTTTCCGGGGTCAGAGATACTGCCTTACTCGACTTGGCTTTGGGCTGAATGTGGCACCGCAAAACATGAAGACCATCGTAAATGCAGTGTTGTCGCAGTAAAAGACTACTGAGGACGCAACATCGGCCTATATTGACGATGTGTACGTCAATGAAGACGTACAATCTGCGTCGCACGTCAAAGAAAAGTTAGCTCAATTCGGGTTGGAGTGCAAGGATCCCGCACGTCTGAGGAATGGGGAACGGGTATTAGGATTGCACGTTTGCGGGAAAGACGGTACCTTACGATGGAGGCGTGGCAGTGAGATTCCAAACATCACTGATGTTATTACGCGGCGGACTATTTTTTTCCTTGTGTGGGACACTTATTGGTCACTTACCAGCGTGTGGCTTGCTCTGTGCAGCTTTGGGCGTCATCAAACGCAAGGCAAGTTTAGAAACTACAGGTTGGGATGATGTATCTGATGATGCTCTTCTAACTCTGATGACGACAGAAACCCTAGAGAGAGTTAACAAGGAGGACCCTTCCCGTGGAGAATGGTGTGTCGATGGGGACACTGTGAATGTGGGGTTGACGCTAGTTCTTTGGCATTGGGAGTGTTATTGGAGCAACGTGGAAATGTAATTGAAGACGCGTGCTGGCTGCGACTCGTGAATGATGCTCAACACATCAACCTGGCGGAACTGGATGCTGTTGTGAAGGGTTTAAATATGGCACTGCAATGGCAGTCAAAGAAGTTACACTTGTACACGAATTCTCTCTGCGTCTACCACTGGGTGTCCGACACTCTTTCGGGACGAACGAAAGTCCTCACTAAGGCAGCCAGTGAGATGTTAATCCGGCGGAGGCTAAACACCCTGAGGAGTCTGGTATTAGAGTATGACCTGTCGGTGAGTGTAACGCTCGTGGCATCACACTGTAATCGTGCAGACCAACTAACCCGTGTGCCTCATAAATGGTATGAAGCTATGAAGACAGGCGTGGAGTTCGCTGCTCGATCTTGCGCAGTTGGCGCGATTAGTTCATGCCAAATACAAAGAATTCATGTGCAGAGTGGACATCCAGGTATCAAAAGAACTTTGTATTTTGCGAGGCGTGTGGACCCGGCAGTGACAAGGGCGGATGTCAGGCAGATCATCAAGCACTGTGAGGCATGCCAGTCTATCGATCCTGCACCGGAGCAATGGCAGAAGGGGCGATTGGAAGTTGAGCATGTGTGGCAACGATTAGCAATGGATATTACCCATTACAGTGGTAAGCCCTTTCATACCCTTATCGACTGTGGACCCACTCGTTTTGCGGTGTGGCGGCAAATGACCAGGCAGGACTCAGCGAATGTTGTCCGCCAACTGTCATCTATCTTTTCTGAGCTAGGTGCACCGGAAGAGATATTGACGGACAACGATGCTGCTTTTTGTAGCCACCAAGTTCGGCAGTTGTTGAATGAGTGGGGTGTCCGACTACAACTGCGATGTGCTCATGTGCCATCAGGGAATGGCATTGCTGAGAGGAGCCATCGCAGCTTCAAGAGAATTGCTGCCAGAAAGCAATGTACCATTACGGAGGCCACGTATTGGTATAACATCACACCAAAGGATCGGAAGACACTAACAACAGCACCGGCCAATGCCATACACAAATACCGTGTAAGGATAAAGGGCATTGGCACTGTCCAACCAATCGACGAGGAGAGTCATTACAAATACAAGGTAGGGGATTCAGTTTGGGTTAGACCCCCTGGAAACCGGTGCACCACCAAGTTCAAGCGAGGACGAATATCTGGAGTGGTCAGCCAGCAGTCGGTCCTTGTTGATGGAACCCCACGCCATGTGCGCGATCTTTGCCGAGCTAGTGAAGTACATCGCACAAGTACAGAGAGCGATGAATCATCAGATGATGAGCTGCTGATGAGTGAGGTCACCGAGCAAGATCGTGGAGGTTGCAGTTCGTCTGATCAGGCAGGATCAGAACCAGAACCAGACCCCCCCCGAACCAGAACCAGAACCTGAATCCGAGATTGTAAATACCACCCTTCGCAAAAGCCAACGAACTAAGAGGCCACCCCCGGAGTGCACTCTATGTGATCATCAGATCAGGGGGGAGTGTAGTACTTACCAACAAAACAAACGCCCACGTGGTTGTGCCTTGTATAGGCATGCGCGACAACAAAACTTGGATTTTTATAAGCGGAAGTCTCGAGGTTGTCAGGAATCTACAGGCGCATGCGCAAGAGAAGGGATTGAGATAGTGTTATAAAAGGCAGGTCGAGTAAGAAGGTTGTTGTTGTTGTTGTTGTTGTCATTGGACGTTACAGTGACGCGTGCGTTAGTAGGTGATTAAGAGGTTGTTTTTTTTGTGTGTGTGTCAAGTCGCGCACCTCGGTGAAGATCATATAAGTCGTGCACCTCGGTGAAAGTGAAAGTCATAACAGATTGCCAGATTTTTTAGTTTTCCGATGAAGCAGACAACAGGGTTAAGATTAAGGAGACAGAGAAGCCGAACAAATACATGGAACTCGCCATAAAGATCAAAGGGATCTTGAATATAAGAAAATCATAATAAAATCATAATAAAATCATAATAAAACTACAAATAGAAGGCACGCGATGAACAATACTAAAAATGTTGAAAAGAGAATAAGAGAGATCTTATCAGAGAAATGGCTAAGAAGATACAACCCATAATAATAATGAAACCGGCTGAAATATTAATTAAACCCTTTAATGCAGAGGTTAACATGCATGGACTACGGGCACCAACTGAACATACAGAAACTGCTACAGGCATAAAAGAAAAACGAACGCCACATGGAATCATGAAGCTTTAACTGTATGATTGTAAGTAAAGTCCCTTACGCCAATGCCTTCTGGCTACTTTTCCCCTCATGTGCCGCTATTAAAAGGCGCACAACTAAATAAGTGAGAATAAAAGAAGAGCGAACGATCGGGGAAAGAGAGCACTGGCGATCTCCGCTTGATGAGTGCAAAGAGGCTTTGAACCTAAGAATGTTGTTTGTCATCCAAATTCAAGAGAAAACCAATGGTTGCATCCAATTAGATACCAATGGAAAGCAGCTATTGTGATGACGAAAACACATCTGCAACAGTTAACAAAAGAGGTGGAGAGTACTGGAAATCTATGGAGACTTATTGTCACTTAATCCCCAGAGAACACCACAAGATTTTTTTCTGGAAGAAAAATCATTAATGACAGCCTGTTTGTCTACTCTTAGTGCGTAAATAATAATAATAATAATAATAATAATAATAATAATAATAATAATAATAATAATAATAATAATAATAATAATAATAATAATATCCTTAATTAGATTCATGAAAACGCATACTAAGTAAATATACGTAGTGTTCCTCTACGTGTGTTAATGACTGTTCTAATACTCTTTGCCTCTAATCTAAAAAAATGTAAGCAATATCATTAACATAACCGGAGATAAGAAATGTATATATATATATATATATATATATATATATATATATATATATATATATATATATATATATATATATATATATATATATGTATATATGTATATATACATACATATATATATATTTGTATATATATATATATATATGTATATATGTATATATACATACATATATATATATATTTGTATATATATATATATATATATATATATATATATATAGTTAAGAGAATGCTATTATAGAGACTATCCCAAATGCAATTGTTATCGTAAAATAAATGAAAGTTATAGAACATGTCAATTAGATAGCATTTAACGGAATAAACAATTGCGGACCACGCGAAACTTATTCCCAATACAAGCTACCCTTCAAATATTTGCAACTGCTATTGCTTACATCAGATATTTTCTATGCTTAGTTATATGTCCTTCAGTAAGGATTGCGTGATTGTTTAATATCTATGCCAGTCAATTTTTGAAGAAGATATTATTATAATGATTTGTACAATTACCCTTACTGATTAATATTATTATTACTATTAATTTTTACAATATTGGTTTGCATGTTCTTTTATATTCGTTATGGTTTCGCCGTACTCGTTGTATATTAAAAGTATGTTTTTGTGTTATGCTTTCCTTTCTTATCTACTACGCGACCGTTCGATTCAAACAGGTGTATGCTTTCTACTAACAATTCTTATTTTTGTGCACAACACCTTATCAAAGAATTCCCTTAGTTCTCTCTGCTGTCTTTCTTGAAGTGTTAATGAAAACAAATTTACCAAATTCCCAGTACTCTGGACTACTTCGGATACGGTTTGAAAATGGCTTTGCGTTATCACAACATCCATTTACCATTTATTTTTCGCTTGCAACGACCGTTTCTTCACACTGGAATTTGAATGGAATAAGCCTCCATAAGGTGTCATCCCTCTTCGCACTCATTCAGTGGATTTCGGGTTTCTGCTTTTTGAACTCGGTATTTCTGTACTTGGGATTTTTATCATCCTTCTAATTTTCATGACTAATCGATTTTGTGCAAGTTGATACCGGCACGATATTTTCAACGGAAAGGGAAGGGTGAACTGATAATTATACGGCTTTCGAATTTTTTGATCTCATGAGGTGTTTTTATTTAAAATTTTTTCTAGTGTTTTATATCTTTAAAGTTGTTGCGTGTCCAGCTAGCTTTAGTAGCTTATATTTTCCCCATCAATCAACTGTTTCATTTTAATATTTCAACCGCATACCTCTCAATCTTCTCAGCTACCTCTTTTGTTGTTTGTATTGTTTTTGCCATTGTTTAAAGGAATCGCAGTGTTTATTTATGTCACCTTAACCTTCCGGGTCTTCTATATATCTTTCAGTTATCTGACATGTCTCCTGTATATCCTTTGCTTCTCCATCTACTTGGCCCTCACCAAGTGGTCGTGTTTAATGGGCAAATCTTAAATCTGGCCGGAGTTTCCTTTGTTTATACTATAATGAAATGCAATCTATTTGAAATGGTGTATGTTTTTGCACATTCATGTTCCGTAGAAATTTATGAAGTACTGAAACCTGATTGTGATTGTACTATTTGTATGGGTGTTCACTGTACAGGTGTGCACATATTTTCTACTGTAATGGCTTCCTAACATGGAAGAGCATATTTCTGTGTTTTTCCGTGGCGGGAGTAATTAAAAACAAGTCGGTTTGACGTAACGAAAATAGTCATTGTCGTGAAATGGATTGATAAAAGTACAATTTGAGTTGAACTTTACTAAAATCCTCATCGTCCTCAAAGGTAAACTTTTAAATGCGATCCTGATCGGACATTATGAAAAAAGTCATCGTAGTCGTGAAATGGAGAAATTAATATATGATTCGGTATGGACATTACGAAAAGCGTCGTCGTGGATTTTATTTGGATTTTACGACAATCCTTGAGTAATGAAATCGAAAGAGAGGAGTTAAAATCCGATCAAGGTAGAACGTTGCCATCGTGAAATGCTTCACTATAAATTTCCCCATTACTGCGGGTTTTTTTCCATGCTGAATACAGATACTATCAACTTTAGTGAAATGATATAATTTCCAGAAAAGAACTCTGCAGGTTTTCCAAAGAATCACATAACCGCATTCGCACGGGTAATAATCTAGATACTGATTGGCAGAACAATCATTATCATCATGACGGGCTCCTAGCCCGGACTAATGTGACTCTTCTTTTCCAGAATGTTCTGTCTTCTCTCAGTAACCTCAGATTTTCAGGTTCACAGTTGGTGTCGTGTGCTATTTGCTGAATGTACGTGGATTGCGCCGTTCTTTGCTTGTGCGTCCGTGTCGTGGAGTCAGTAGCAACACATCACTCACCAATTCATACTTGCTCCTCAGACAATGACCAGCAAACCGTAGGCGTATTTCTCTGATGGTATTAGATATGGAAGGTAGGTTGCCATAAAGTTGCTGCTTCGTGGGATGATTTTGCCAGGATATATTTAATACTGTTCGTAGCATACGGGTGTATGTGCCGTCTAGTTTTCTTTCCAATCTTTTGGTGACTGTCCAGGTGCTTACAACTTGGAAACTCACCAAAAGGTTGGAAATGAAACTAGACGGCAGAATAATAAAAATGTAAAATTTCATGAGTATACTGTCATTTAATTATCTTTTATAATAAGATTTGAACAAGATCAAGCACATCATAAAGCTCATTATAAATAGTATAGTTACAAACCGCACGTTCGGAAATCAATTAATGCTGCGTTTTATTAAACAAAAAAATTCAATATTTTTTAAATAAGCATTCTATGAAACTTTCGATTTGATTGACCTAAATTATAGATTACTTTATAATGTGTTGTCTTTCATAATTATCTTGATGGTACATTAAGAATCGATTATCGTAGAAGAAGAAATGTGGAGGTTTGGTCTTTATGACGTTTGTATAAAAATAAAACAGATCATATGTTACGTGATCAGCTCGACAAATTGAATGTAACATTCACTTCATTGGTTTATAGTAAGCCTTTTAAATTTACATTTATGATACTGGATTTATTTGTATAAATTCGTACCGAATCGATAATAAATGGTATTTTATAATCTGCAAATAAGATAAACGCAACTATGGCGTAACAACCATAGAATCATCATATCGCCTTTTTCTGCACATCTACTATATTGTTTTATTTCTGATTAAAATGTTGAAAAAAAAGGCAAATTTTGTTGTAAATTAAGTAACGCTTGAAAATAAGTGTAATGTTTAAAGAATAACAACGATTAGTCCCGCATTATTGATGCTGATCTCATTTAGAGAGACGGACACACGATCACAATCAATTTATTCACTGAATGATACACACACGCTCACGTTTCGTCGGCAATGCCAGATAAACAATATAACTTGGAATATCATCTAATACATTATAGACACACACGCATAAGATCGCATTGCGGGAACCATAAAATATTTCACAACCAAAATCGTTCCTGTTTCTTAAATATAACTATTAGATTGGTATGTCAACGATTGAGTCCACATTTATCCCTATCACTGCACTGCCCTGCATTTATTCTACGCATGGAACTTACTAAAAAATATACTTAAAAACAGTGTTTATATTCAATAGTTCATAGTTAATAATTCATAATTTACAATATGCATTAATCTTCTTGCATATTTATCGGATCCTGTATCTATTAGATGAGACTAATGTTTGAACTGCAATAAGTTAAAGGAGATGTTGCTAAAAGGTATGTATTTATAAATTGACGAGAAACAGATTAACAAGCGTTCGGGTAATTTAAGAAGTATATGTAATTTTATAAAAATAATATTGAATGTACCGATAGTCGGTATTTACATAATTGTGCTAAATACGTAGGTAGGGTGTTGTACGGTGTCATGAACGTATATATATATATATATATATATATATATATATATATATATATATATATATATGTATGTATGTATGTATAACGAGAGAGATGTATTTGTGTATATTGAAAAAAAATTCACACATATCCAATGTTGAGATATTTCGCGCTCATTCATCGACATGTCAGCCTTCGTTTTCTATTTAAAAGCTATTAAAACGAACTTCTTGCCATTCTCAGTAAACTTATTTGAATATTCATTTGGAAAAGTAGCGTTAATTAATTAGGGAGTATTTGTTATTAATCTTTATCAGATAAGCGGTTTCATTTTCCTATTATACTTAATTATATTAATCTATAATTTTTCCATTGTGCATACATATATATGTGCAACAAAGTTATTTAAAGCTAGGCATATATAGAGTTTCATTTTCAATTGATATATACATATATATTTATGTATATATTAATGCATATATATACATATATATATATATATACGTATATATATATTACTACTTCGTTTAGTCACATTAAATAATATACGAAATTATAAATTTATGCGTGAACTTCAAGTATTTACTTCAAAAGTTCTCAATACATATGTAGGGCTAGGTAGTAAATTATAAACTATATAACGCGATTAAGCTACACGGGATATTCCGTGTTTCATCCACGCTAGGAGTCGTCAGGCTTCATCGAGAATTTTTTGGTTGCCTCAATTTTTTATATACGCACCTTCTATTGAGGTTTTGGTTAGCCATCAGCTTTCTAGTTTGCACGTCACCCTTCCTAACCAGCTAATGAGCAAGCACTTACAGGGCAATGGCCCAGGTTACCCTACGTTGACCAGTTCCATTGTGTGTGCTGTTTTAGCCAGGAGTGTAGATATCTAGTGAATTGTCCTAATTTTTAGCTATATTGTTTATATATATATATATATATATGTGTGTGTGCGTGTGTGTGTGTATGCATATATACATATATATTTGTGCATATATATGTGTTTCTATATATTTGGGTGTGTGTGATAGTTTATGTATGTGTATATTTATTTATTTTTGTTTTGTTATTGTTAGTTATAAAATTATTTTGTATCTCTATCCTAGAGTAAATATTATTCTGTGAACACAGTTGTTCGCTATTTCTCTCATACAGTTTAATAGATGTTGGGTTGTTTTAAAGAAAAGGGTTTCTTATTATTGAATGTACTTCTGTGGTCATGATATCGGGTTTTAAAATCTAAGGAAGTCATACCTATGTAATATTTCTTGTCATTCGGGGTTTCGTTTGCAAGTATTATGGCGTAGTAAACTATACTTTGGTTAGACACTTATTTTGGAGTGGGCAAACTATGACGCTCATAGATTTTTCAAACTCGATATTATGACCATAAAAGTACTGCACCTCTTACAAACGATTACCACCTATTAATTTGTGTTAATCTGTTTTCTATTTTCATAACTGTAATTGGACAGAATTAGCCATAGTTTTTTACAACTATATGTTTTCCTTTTTTTATAACGGCTTGTTATTTACGGCTTTAAAGTAAACGTTTATAGTAATGATATGCGGTATGCGACATAATAACGCGTAATTAACAAAGTGCTGGAAATCAATACTGAAAATGAATAAAAATTATGAAGGTCTACCTCAAAGATTAACAAAAATAAAAATAATATATTATACCATTTGGTTCGAACCTAACACTCAAATACCAGCTAGAAGGACATAATTGGATTTGTAAAACCATAAACCCAACTTTCATCCCCCTCTACGGCTTTGGCGCAGTGGATAGATACGTTGAGTCTCTACAGTTCCAGATTAGCATTGTATGAAGATAGTAGTTTTAAGCATAACCAAAATTATACGATAGGAATAGTTGGGGAGTAACATAACCACCGTAATGAAAAGCATTAAGTATTAGGAATGTAATTACAAGACTCAATAGTCCTAACCTGTTAAAGTCATCTACCTGAAAAATCTGGAGGATAGGTTGGCCGAAACGTGGTGAAACACAAGTTCTATATAGGATAAGAGTCAGGAAAAAATTAATACTGTTTGGTGGCGCCTACTCATTTGCATATGTGAATGATATTACACATAAATAACAAGCCCCGGTTAGTCTGAGTGTGTGTTTACCAGAAGCCACCGAAGGCCGAGCCGAGAGCAGATATGTTCTCCAGCCAAGATTATCTTACTTGACAACCATGATGTAAATATACTGTAAATATACTTTTCCTAATACACTGCCTATTGATGTACCTTTGTTTGGTGAATCTTCATTTGTATTGCCTTATACGTTATTTGGTTTAGCCTGTAAACATAACAAATACAAAAACAGGTTAGTCATTATTGATTTTCAAAGGACACTTTACAATTGTGTTATTAGAATGGTTATTAATGTAATCAGAGTATTTATTGAATATATATGGAAATACATTCATGTTTGTTTAATTTATCCAAGTGAATATCATGGTTTATTATTTTTGTGTTTTTCTTGAAATTAGAATACTTTATCCCTTTCCATTCATCTCTTTTTATAAAAAGGATATTTTTGCGGGTGTGTGTATGTGAGTATGTGAGTTCGTTACCTATGGACTCGAACACAACTCAGCCGATTATTATGAAATTTTACACGATGATACTTTATGTGTTTGACAAGGTTCTTAAACAGGTGCCATATTCGAAGGTCTTCATAATTAATCGATAATCTATAATTGAAGTAATCGATGGACGAAAAAAAAACAATAGGCGATTTTGTTCATATCTTACACACCTTATCATCACGAGTATATTTTAGCATTGTATTACCACCGAACTCGAAAGGCCCGATATATAATATGCAAAGGATGAGCTTTTATATGAAAGAAGCGTGTTCAAAGATAACGTTTCTTCTTCAAACGCAATTGCAACATAATACATGCCTTTTCGATTTAAAAATTAAACTCAAGCTATTACCAAACAGTAAGTGCATGCATATAACATAAACATTATGCACTTTGATATGACAAAGTTGCGTTCAAAAATAGCGTTAATGTTTAGAGCACAGTTTAAACATAATACTTTTCTTTTACATTTTAATATTTTATTCAAACCACTATATATATATAAGGAATGATTTTATAAAATCAACAGTAGGTTCTCTACAGTGCAACGTAGAGTAAAATAGATTTTGACTAAGCCATTGCTGGTAGGCATGAGAAGCTCCCTTTCGTTACACCACTATGGGTTCTCCATCAATCGATTTTAATAAATACGGACGATTCCACCGATTTTTATTGCGATAAAAATATGAGGGTTTAAAACATTCGATTATTTTTTCAATCCCCGGCAAAGTTGGTCCTCCATGCTAGTATCTATGATTATGGTGTTTTCAATTTTTGTTGTTTGGAATTAAGCTAATGTCATGAAAATCTTATGTACAATTTCGGCTAATGGTGGCATTGTAAAACAGATGTAACAATAATTCCGATATTTCTTTTTGATACGGCTTCATATTAGCGATACGGTTTCATATTTTATAAAAAATATAGGATAAAAACATAGAATAGAGGCACTGCGTCTCTGCGGCCCTAGTTTACATGATTTGGTAATAGCAGTTTTAATCAAATCAGACTAGACGATTCTGAAATGCAGAAATTACTGACGTTACATAGAAGTTGACACTTATCAAGGCCCGGAGGTCACTTGAGGATAATATCGTAGTAATGGTTATTGGTGGAAATTTGGAAAATTGGATTAGTAAAGACGACGCCTCATCAAGAATTTGTATTCGTTGCACTTAAAGATGCCCAAATTGTAGTCAGTTGGGAAGTAGGTAAACGGAGGAGAGTCTAACACGCCTACAGTTCTAAGCAAGAAGTGTTTTGTCATGAAATCTACATTTAGGTTTTGGCACTGAAATATAGTTGATTGACGCGAATCAACTTATTAGATTAAGTTTAATACATATTTTAACTACTCTGGGTGCCCGGCGTTCTCAGCGTGTTTATATGTGTGTGTCCGACAAAAAAAAAACAACTGTAGTATGCAGGCAGTCACGAACCCGTGTCGTGAAGGTGAAAAATAACAGGAAAAAAAAACGTGATGTCTTTGCCGTTGCACCCATCATAAATGGTTTAAATTAAGGACAGTCAATCGAAAAATAGGAATGTCTTTCGAAAATATCGGCAGAAAACGACCCTTCCATGTAGAAAAGTGTCCAGTTGAAGTTAAAGGAATTAAGGCGTTTAGCTAAGTTTTCGATATATATCGAGGTCGAGCTCCTAAACGACACCGATCTGATGAAAATACGTTGCCTCAGTCGAAAGTTTAAGGCAAGCATATATATATACATAAATACATTCTTAAATTTTAACAGACAGCTGAAATATATATTATAGATCTCTGCATGCAAGTAAAGTCATGTAACGATGGGCAGAAATTGTATTCCCAAGCAGACATCAGTAAGTGAATTATAGTTGATTGACAACGATTAACTCCTTTTTTTTTTCGTTGGAAGTGCCTGATATTAATTTAACTATATGTAGAATAATTTCATATATATTTGTCTGATCGATTAAGGGAAAAGCGGTTCTTTATCTTATTACAAGCCCTATAATCGAAAAATAATCGAATAGTCATGTTATTTATTTTAATGTGACATCGAACTGTATTAAAACTCAGGAAATAAAAAGAAAAACTTAGTTAAGACTTAGTCATTGGAATATTGCATGATATTTCTTAAAGACGTAATATAACATGCCACAATAATTTAATTTACAAGGCTTTTTACTAAAACGGTTACACACCCACTCACACACATACCCCATATATATATATATATATATATATATATATATATAAATATATATATAAATATATATACATATATATATATATATATATATATATATATATATATATATATATATAAAGTTGAATGCCTGTGTGCGTATGTATGTGTGTCTGCTCACGAATAGGCTCCTATATGGGTGACTATATAAAAAAAAAAAACTGATAACATATAATAATAGAAGATGTATCGAGACACAGGAATGGGTACGTTTGATCCGGCAGAACAGTGGTTCATTAAAATCGTGGAGTCTGCGTTCGCGCCTGGTCCACCAAGTATGGAAATAAAAATCCAAAAATTAAAAAAAAAAACATTTACAAGTGTTTTTGATATAGATGTACATACGAATAATTTGATAAGTATGTTTTTACTTAAATAGGGATGATATAATATAATTGCGATGTCTGCGTTCGCGCCTGCCCTTCATAGAATAACAATAGTCACAAACTTTAATAAAGGCTTTTTCATATCTATCTGTGTAAGTATACTTTGATAGTTATGCTTCTATTTGAAGAAATATAGTATGATAAAATATGGGTGGTACGTTCGCACCTGACCTCCATAGATTGGAAATATGTCACAAAGTTTAGCAAGGTTTTTTTTAATATATATCCACAGGATATTGTGATAAATGTTTCAGTGTGAACAGGTATGGTATAATAGATTACGGGGTTCATCTATTTTATTTTAACTTTCATCATATTTTCTTTGGTTTTGATACCTCCAAATTAAACCCAAATTTACAACACTTCCTTTTCATAACCTATCATACTTTCATAAATCAGAGTCCATTTTCTGTAGGCTGTTTTTGAACCCAGTCAACGACGGGTACTTTTGCTAGTATATATATATATATATATATATATATATATATATATATATATATATATATATAGAGAGAGAGAGAGAGAGAGAGAGAGAGAGAGAAAGAGAGAGAAAGAGAGAGAGGGAGAGAGAGGGAGAAGAACAAGTAGTTAACAAACATGCAAAAATACACTTTGAAAATGAGTTAAAAACATATTTAATTTTAAAAAGGAAGAACAAAATAGGTGGATAGTCCTTAATCCGCGGAGTTTCGAAGAAATACTTTTCTTCTCATCAGAGTGTAGGATTTAGCAAATTGCGTGATCGGATTTTGCTTGCAAAAGTATTTAATGAAACTACAAGTAAGTCATAGATCTTACTATGAAACCAATAGTGAAGCCGAGGGTATATGGTGAAGAAAAAGGTTATTTCACGTGAATGGATAGGCTGGTGAAATATTCAGTAAAGATTAAATCGAAAAATCCCAAATCCCAAAAAGCTGGTTAAATTTTCATTTCCACATGTACAATTCAAGGGAATAGCGTAATTGGAATATGGTCCAAAGTAATCCAACAAGCAAAAATCAATGGAATAATTCACAAATGGATACAAGGAAAAGGGGCCAAATAATATAATTAAAAGAAAGATAAGATGTGTGTAGGAAAAGAATTTATAACAACTGTCAAGACTGCATTGATTTAAGTAGAATTTATATATATATATATATATATATATATATATATATACATGCATATATATATATATACATACATATATATATAAATATATACATACATATATATATATACATACATATATATAAATATATACATACATGTATATATACATATATACATACATATATATACATACATATATATATATATATATATATATATATATATATATATATAAAAGAGAGAAACATAACACAGGAGTCACCAAAGCCGAGGCCGCCGAGATAAAATATATCTCGGCGGCCTCGCCATAGCCCAATAAAAGAGTAATAAAAATTGAGCATTCCTATGAATAGTAGACACTTACACGTGTCCAGCCCTTGGAAACACTTCAAATGACGTACGAAAATACTATTTTTACATCTGTAACACATTTGGAAAATAATTTCTGAAGAGGACGCTTCACAAAACGTCTGAAACGCGTTAAAAACGATTTCATTTATTACAAAGATCTAAACATAATGCTCAATGAAAAACCAAGACATGTAATAATAAAATAATGTAAAAATATACATTGCTGGTTACTACCCCCTTATTTATATATATATATATATATATATATATATATATATATATATATATATAAAGTATATATTGTAATAAAATTCATCTGAAAATATAATTTTCGATGGTAAGAAAACGATTTCTATAAAAAATATATAACATTTCTGCTTTATCATATTGCCCGCTAGAATTTTCAGCAATTATATTCTGATTATTGTTTTCATGTCCGGTTTGAATATGTACAGAAACGGCGTTAGCTTTTTCCCTTCAGAGTTGTATAATGATGTTTTTTTTTCTGTTCTTCTGACAAGATGAACATGTTTCCAAATTTTATGAGCTTTAAAGTGTAGGCCCTTATTTCTGCGTTTGTATCCCCTGTTGAATTGATATGAAGATTTATTCATTTTATTATTAAGAAATCTCTCCCCTTCTATTTTCGCATATATAGATATGTTTATATATATATGTAATCGTATACAATTAAATATATTTATGTGCGTATGTATAATTTGTTGTAATGCAAGACTTTCTCAAATCATAATAATCGACCGAATGTTAATTTAATTACTATTAACGTCGATCAATTTGTCAGTTAAATTTGTTGTGCATAATATTTTTATGGGCGAGCACACAGACAAACTGACGATTGTATGGATATGCTTCACAGTCGATCAAATAGACTGCCAATTATTTTCTTCAAAGCATTGACAATTTTCTATAATAGCTCACCTTCGTACTTCTCAGCTTTTCATTAGCTGTACACACGTTTGAAATATTGTGTGTGTGTTTTATATTGAATACGCTATTTTATTTTGTAAAAGAGATAAAATAGAGATGATTATAATGAACCATTTACACCCTGACTCTGTCAAGAACTCATTAAATGATATTCCTTCATTGTTTTATAAAACGATTAGTATAGTGATAAACTAGATAACTAATATAATTACTACTTTTAATATAATTTGCAATATGTTTGGTTTACGTAACTACAAAATCCTTATATAATATCTTTGAAACAACTAGATACGTCCCCCCTGCCTTAAGAATATACGCCTGCGATCTTACCCTACGAATAGTCATACACAATTAACAGCTAGTATATTTTATTACGCCAGAATGGATTCGATAATATTACAACTTGCAGTGTTATTATGATTGATATTAAGCATGCATGGCCTGAAGTGTTCGTTTTATCTTATTCAGATTTTGTCGGATGGTGAAATAAAACATTATTATAGACATGCAACAGAATCAAGATGCGTCATTGAATTCCTGGAATATATACGTTGAGAATTGTATCGGCAACGTAAATAAAAATTCAGATCACAAAAAAAGAACGTAATGACGATATCCTTCGGCCCTTGTTTTCACTTCAACGTCTCATCTTAAAAAAGAGACCATTATTTTTGGTCCATAATAACTTCTCTTGATTAAGGCCCTTATCTAAAAAAAGAGATTACTACGTATCGATCCTTTTTTATTTTATTTATTGTACACATTTGAACCAGAATTGTGTCCCATTTTCTATGTCTCTGATGCTAGATACGGTACTTATTTTTATATTGGAGAGCCAGGTAGATATTTTAGGGATATTACTCCAACTGCAAATATTGGATTCATACATGGATTGTACAGTCGCATAGTTTTGTATTGCACATCCATCAACACAGACTTAATATATTTAATAATATTGCCCCAACCCTTGGACCCTCGCAATAGGCGAACATCGCTCTTTATAAATTCTAAACAAATGTATTAATTTTGTATTACAGGTGTAAATAGTTTACTCAACAATTAGTGTTTATCTTGTAATCATCCTATATTTAAAAAAAAATTGTATTACAGGTGTAAATAATCTTGTGGGAGTTGAAAACTTACAGCCTAACTCGATTGTCGCACTTTAACTCAGAAGAGCGACCTAGCTACGTCACTTCCTGTTCCCCACATGTCTTCCTCTTTTGCGATGTTCCTTCAAGCAGTCAAGATGTATCAAACACCGCTTCGGTGGGGCCATAGGCCACCACCGCGTTCCTAACTAGCTAGTCAACCGCAAGTAACGTTACTCATCTTTCAATGAACTCTTATTCTTTCTATCGCTTCTTCATGTATATTTATGCAAATAAATTGCATTTCTCTCGCTGATATATAACGGTATGTTTTCGTCTTCATTATGCGACCTTTTGTCTTTTCAATTCCTCTACCATTAAATGCATACACCATTAAACACATGGGGACGGGGTCATCTATCACACAAAAGACCATCCTGTCCCCAACAGTTTACTCAAAAATTAGTGTTTATCTCGTAACGGTGGGTGTTATCATCCTGTACTAAAAAAAAACAAAAATCATGTACACCTATAGGTCGGTCATTGGCCTTTGACCGACCCACGTATTACACTAAATGTCTGGGAAACGGTTGGCGTTGGAAAATCTGTCGATAAAACGTCTTTCTATCTTGGTAAGATTAAAGGCATACCTGGAACGTTGGGTGTGGCTGTGTCGTTCTTCTCCCAGAATGACGTTTTGCCCCTTGACAGTTTGACATGGTTGAAATCTTCTTCTCCAGGTCCGCTTTGTTTATTAATGTAGACATTTGAGGCAGAGAAAAAAAAGAAAAACAAACAAAAAAAAAACGATGCACGACACAATCGTAATATATGAGAAATAGAATTAACTGTTTATTTTTTTACAAAAAAAATGATTAGAATATTTTTATAAAAACAATTTACAAGTGATAATAATCTTTCACAATAAAAACTAACTAACCTTAACTAATGCTGGGGCAGGGGTACCCCCTCTCCTCTCATTTACGGAGAGACAAAAGTACGTACTCACCTCATTGCTGTCGAGACAAAAATATATATAGAACAGGAAGGGAATATTGTTGCTTATGTATCCCTCCGCCTACGGACAAATTACATCCTGGCCATGAAGGGGGGGTTAACAACCACCATAATACGGGGAACTAGTATATATAGTGCTGCATACATACACACCTAGTAGCTAGCACTCAAAATAAATTGGCATAAAATGCACTGATTTTTAACGTCAGGCAACACTGAGTAGTTTTGATGATGTTGTTTTTACAAGCTGATTGTTAAAGACATAAGTAGACTAAATGGGCCAAAACAGACATATTTGCTAAGCTATTTGTCTTTGACAAATATGAGATAACTTAAAAAACATCTATTGTCATGGAAAATATCACTCTTCTTTAGGGTCGAAATTGCAATTTCTCAGCCTAACATTCACATACACATAAAAAAGGCAAAAAAGATGTCCTCAAAGCTGTTCCAAGTAATATAATTACTTTATGGGATACTAGGAAGGTATTCACAGCTGCATCTATCACAGGAAACACCATTAACTGACGGATGAAATATTTTACTTGTTTTGGATAGTGAACCAAAAATAATGAGTATAAACAAGAGTGTCAAAAGCAATTTTAACTAAGCTGAAGTCCTCGTTTATCCCAGCAATCTTGCATGGGTGCTTGTTTTAGACATACTTCAAAGAAATGCTGTACATGTAACCATCGTGATATATATATATATATATATATATATATATATATATATATATACATATATACATATATATATACATACATATATACATATATATATATATATATATATATGTAGGTGTTATTATTGCCCAATATCAAACGATGGTAGTAATGGGACTCCTCCGCTAGGAAAAGGTGCAAGTCTATCCGCACCGATAAGTGTTGATACAAGGAAACAGCACTGCATGTGGATGACCATATGTATACCTCGACTAACCCGATTATGAAATATCTTTCATTTTTTTCACTCTCAAAGATTTTTTTCGAACTCTCTCACACACACACACACACACACACACACACACACACACACACATATATATATATATATATATATGTGTGTGTGTATATATATATATATATATATATACATATATATATATATATATGATTGGTTTGTTTTTTAAAAGAAATTCAGCAGAATGCTCAATTAAAATGAAAATTCCTAATATAAGAACATATTTATATTTTGTGTACAGAAAGTTGCTAGCTAAGACAATTCATTGTTACCGTCGGTTTCAAGCCGGATACTTAGGGCCGTTTAAGATATCCATATCAAACTGTCTTCAGCGTAAACTCGTCGAGACGAGTATTGGCTGAAGGGAGATTATTAGATAACTTAAACGGTCCCAACAAAGGGGCTTGAAAATGGCAGTACCAATCACTTGCCTGATCTAACAAATTTCTGTACACAATATATATATATATATATATATATATATATATATATATAATATAATATATATATATATAGCTATATATATATATATATATATATATATATATATATATATATATATATGAAAAAGTTATTTAGTTTGAATATAATTCGGAATACTACAAATTTGTATATATACATCCTTACATGATTTACTTACATTTTTTTTACAAATGAGTCACCACTAACCAGGGCCCGAAGGCCACTCGAGGATAAACGGTAATGAGTGAACAGTGGTAAAGGGAAACATGGTGTAGTAATTTTAGTAGTGGAATTTGGTAAATTGGATTAGGGGGATGGTTCATCAAGAATTTGTTTACGTTGGACTTAAATACAATTATATTGTAAGCAGTAAGAAACGGAACAATATTTCATAGGCGTATTGTTTTAAGAGATAAGTTTTGTTCATGAAATCTACGTTTAGGTTAAGGCGCAGATAAAGAGTGGAGAAAATTATTGATAGTGGTTTCAGCAGACGAGTGTTTTTCGTGAAAGGCAGGACAGGGCGGACCATAAATTGGAGCTCGGATGAAAACGTGCTAGGAAAATGACGATAAAGCAGAAACAGGCTCGCAGAGTCTGTTTTGTGAGAATTAAGTTACAAGTAAGAGAAAATGACACCACCCAACTAAGCTGTGAATTTTATTTTGCACTCTGTCAAGGCAGGACAAATGTCTCTGGTAGCAGTACTCGATTTTTTTATGGCGTACTTAGCTCTTATACAGGTAAAGAATTGCATCAGCAATTAGATATCTATTGGAGCGGTAGAATAATCCCACCATTTTCTCAGCAGCTCAAGCAATGGATTTGATGTACGTGTTCCATCACATTAGTAATTATCAGACGTAGAAGTTTGTAAAATACATGAACCCTCCCAAAGACGAGTGCCATTCATTTCGATTGTTGATGATGTAAAGATAGAAACTTGGTTTTAGATGCATTAAAAGTAGCTAGCTACTTATTTTCCTATCGTACCACGTGATCAAGTTGAGAGGAGAGAAAATGATAGAGAACTTACTCGTTTACGGCCTTTGCGGTTTTGCCATAGATGGTAGTGTCGTCAGCATACATGTCCACAAATAATCTTAGGATGTGATCTGGAACATCATTGATGTAGATCAGGACCCAGTTGAACCTAGCATGGATCCCGGGGGGGACTCCTGCTTTTTTACTGTGAGCTTCTGATTTCTGTCTATCAACCACTACTGTTATGAACCTATAGGAGGGAAATGGTTTAATAGTTGAAGAGACATTTCCAGCTATAAAATAGCTGGAGATTTTAAGCAGTAGAAATGTATTATATTCCATAGAAAAGGTTTTGATATGTTAAGAGCAATTGCCCTAGAATATAAGTCTTCAAATAGAGATTTACTAATCCTCTGATATATAACTGTCAGAACATCTCCTCTGGATCAAATAGAACGGAAACCATACTGCATGCAGAAATTAAAATATATATAAAAGCATCTCGTTGCATAATCATCCTCTTTATATAACCCTATAAATAATACTTTCCAAAACCAAACTCCGTATAAGTAAATCGTGACGTATATATTTGCAGTTAATTTGTAAATTACATTTTTAAAAACAAACCGTTCCAATTGGGACTATTAAACTAAAAGATGAATCAACTAGTAAGTTTTCCAAGTTGATTAAACAATTAAAATAATTCTAGGAATAATAACGACTATTTTTTACGAAGTGAAAACAGGTTTTTATTTTTGTACTAGAATGTAAGTAATCCTGATGCATTTAACTACTGAAATTATTCCTCATAAAATAAATAGATATTTAATATTTTACAACGTGAATAGACACTATACCAGAACGATAATCATTAAACAAAAGACACAGAAATATAAAATGTGTTGAAATAAAATAAAGAGAAATAAACACCGTTCACCTACACTCATTCTCCCTTTTTCTGCAATATTCTTTACTCCCCCTCTCTCCCTTTCTCTCTTTGTCTCTCTCTCTCTCTCTTTCTATATATATATATATATATATATATATACATATATATATATATCTTTGTGCAATTATATACATATACCCACGCATATATATGAGTATTAAATATATATATATATATATATATATATATATATAGACAGAGAGAAAGAGAGAAAGAGAGAGAGCCTCTATGTGTTGTTGCATAGGCAATAATGTTGCTACACACTCATGAGGATGTTTTGGTCAGTTAGTAACAAGCAACTAGATTGCTCTACACTTTATACGAAAGATACGTATGTAATAAATATAACCGGCCTACCTCGCCACAGGGTGTTAATATTAGAACGTTCCGTCAAACGTTGCTAGAAATAAGATTTAGTTGCGTGTAATAAAGATTGAATAGATTTAGATTCTATTATGTGTTGAGATATAAAAATAAAGAATAAGGGGTGAGAGGTTACATTTCGAGATGATAAAATACTAGAAAGAATAGTATCCGTGCACGTGTGTAGTGGCCGTTCTAATTGTTGAACATACTAGTCTCTATAGATTTTATCAGCAGGGGTATATGAATGTGACATATCTATCCTTAAAGGATGACACCGAGGTATGTAGTTATTAAACGCTTTTAATTTGATGAAAGTTTATACCTGCTTCATGAATGCACAAGTTTCGTTAGCCTCTTGTACATCAACGAATTAATACCATGCTCCGTACATACATTAGTAAAGAGGTTAAAAGATACGCAACAAAAGAAAAAAAGATGCAAAGTTAGAAGGAGGATACATATACACACACACACATATACATATATATATATATATATATATATATATATATACATAGAGAGAGAGAGAGAGAGAGAGAGAGAGAGAGAGAGAGAGGGGAATAAAAAGGAACAAACGGACTTATGTGGTCATTGGCATTTCGTCTTTATTCCTTCTTATTTCTCTATTTTGTCGGATACTATTTCCTTAATCCTCATCATATATATATATATATATATATATATATATATATATATATATATAAGCCTAAAGAGGCATAGAGTGGATGAACCGCGGAATATTCATTGTAGCTTGATCACCATATATATTTTATAACTTACTATATATATATATATATATATATATATATATATATATATATATATATATATTCGAAAATAAGCGTTATTTCCTGAAGAGGTTTCTAGTTACTAAATACTAGAAGACCGAAAAATGCTTATAGCAGTGTAGCAATAAATTACTTCTCATGCAAAGGCAAATTGAAAATGTAACTTGCTCTACCTTCCTATTGAGCAGTGTTGTATTAACCTCGTTATATCTCACTGGTTACCCTAGTTTTAAAGATAGCAACCTGAAATTATATATATATATATATATATATATATATATATATATATATATATATATATATATTTATACACACACACACACACACACACACATATATATATATATATATATATATATATATAATAATAAGGCGGCAAAAAGAAAATTCGCACTTGTATTCTTTTTCAAAAACTTCGATAATTTTACCTGCTCAAATTTGACTTTTTATTGAAATATTCTAGAGTTCACGTCAATTTTAAAAAATAATTTCAAATTGAGGAGGCAAAGAGAATGTCCGCACAATGGAAAATTATTTAAATTGGACTTTTGGACATGAATGCAACACAGATCTCGTGTTCAGAATCAGCGACTTGTACAAGGCAACTTAAAACAATGCCGACAATTCTTTCTCATTGTAGTAATAGGTAGGTTTAATGTTGCTTAAATTCGTTGATCGAACATTATTTTTGCACACACACATACACACATACACATAATCACACACCCATATATATATATATATATATATATATATATATATATATATATATGTGCGTGTGTGTATATATATCATGCATACGTTGTCGAGATTCACCAATTATTTTATTTATCCAGAATGATTAATAGACTTTAAGAAAAAATATTATCGAACTAACAAACCAAACATTGCATGAACGAACACACAAACACTGCTTGATGTGAGTGCATGTATCTCTGAATAATTCTTTGCACACACGCATATCTCTTTAAAAGTCAACATTTACGAAGAAGTAGAAACAGAGTTTATATTAGTAGCGTAAATTAGCTCGTTAACTAGTCTTTGTATAGTCTATCTTATTTATATTGTAAGCATTTGAATGAATTCCCAGCTTCTTGGATTTACATACCATTTAAATCACGTGATCCAACCGTGAGGAAATTTCATCAACCCTAGCTAGACCTAAACAATGATTCAATAAACAATTTTCTGGTCAAGAGCCTCACACCCACTCAGCACACGGTTTCAATTTTTGTTTTTAGTAAACTATTGAATTGTGTTTCAAATCTATATTATTATCAAATTCTGTGAACCACCCGACCGACCTGCTGGCCTATAGTCAATGAAACCATTGTTTTCGTGGAAACCAGATTCTGAAATATATAATAAAATGATTACAGAAAGCCCCCCTTGAACCAAAATAGCGTAGTTTGCAACTACACATGCCGCATACAAATTTATTATGTGCACAATATTCGCCTATATCTTTTGTAACTTTACATACATCTAGTCGTTGCAATAAAATTCTACATGACATTCTAAGAGCGACATACTCAAAATCACACTATCTATAGACGAAGTAGTTCTTATTTTTCCCTCTGAATCTAAAGTCCGCCCATCGCTCCCAGTGAAGACTGGAAGGTTATATGCGTATTATAATTATATTGCCCTGACATTCTACTTAACTGGTTCATACACTTGCACACATACTCTTAGCTTTTCACTAGCTGATTCGAAAAATAATAATTTCTCCCAACTACATTTCAGCTATTCTAATAAGTTGAGAATATAAAACTGTATTATTCCAGAATACACGCTTTCTTACAATACGAATACTTGAGACCTTTACAAATATTGCCGCTCTCTTTATAGAAGAAATGCCTTCATGAGTATTTTACCATAAACACAATTATTAACGTTCATAAGCATAAACATGCGTAGTTATACCCTGAAATATCTCCATACAAAAATAAATACGATCCCTGAATAAAAATACATAAGTGATTGTTTTTATTTCTCGCTTGTGCTTATACAGAAGAAACTGACGATAATAATTTTTTTCTTTGTATTCTTTTGATTCGTTTTGTTATTTTTTGTAAGGACAGTTTTCCTTTTTCATACCTTTGGTTGTTTACATTGTTTTTTTATGCTAATGCGTACGTTAACATCCCGCAGATTCAACACACCAAAACCGTAAACCAATTAACCAAAGAACCGTGATACATAACATCTTTATTTACAGTTTACTTTGCGTTGTCTGCAATAGCCTCTTAGATTTTATTTAATGCCCAGATATTGTATGCACGTCTTTGATAATAGACAAATTATAGAAGCATGTTTCTTGAAGCTGGAGTGTTTTTTTATTGTTTTTAAGAGGGGGGAGGTTGTTTAATTATAGACTATTTACTGTTTTTCGTTGTTTCTGTTTCTAGATAATACTTTACCTTACATCAACTTCTGATTATAGGCACCTCCAAAGTTCACCACAAAATCACCCCTATATATAACACGACATACTTTTATTATAAGTTTATATAATCAATATAAAATGTGTACCATTTAAAAGAAGTGTCATATCAAAAAATATGTTTTTTTCATCGTAGGAAATAGTGAAATTGCGAGAAAACAATCATGTTTACAGAATTATCGCTTCAAAATACCGTTACCGTGTATTAAGCGGTTCGAACGTGAAAACATACTTGTATTTAATAACTCGAGCAAAAATCAACGTATACTAAGATTCCCATTATATTTTCATTACTTCTCTGTTTTAGAATGGACTTATATATAAAATACTGTTTCCGTTAGATATACGAGGGGGTATATTTTTATAGTTCGTGTTGCCCCCTCTCTCTATTTGTTCGAATGTTGAACAAAATATATTTAAATTAATCAAAATTTTTACTCATTAGGCAACATAACCGTGGAAATACGTAAACAATGTTTATTTGTAAAATTTTATATTCACGTATTGAACAAAACCTTACATGAACTTGCAATTAAAATTTGAAATTCACGTATTGGACATACGTAACACTATCCCATTGATGTAAACATTTCAATACCCCAATGTATTCATGTAAAAAAAAAATCAAATACTTTCATTGAAGTCGCAATTAAAATTTTAAATTCACGTATTAGACAAACCCTTTCATCGAAGTTTCTATTAAAATTTTAAATTCAAGTATAAGACAAACATTTTCATCGAAGTTGCAATTCAAATTTTAATTCCACGTATTGGGCAAACCCTTTCATTGAAGTTGCAATTAAATGCTTATATATTACTACTTTTCTACTGCGCTATCGGTATCTTCATCGCAGGTGCTCGTCTGGGCTCGTATCTATGGTTCGCCTTTGTCAAGCATTCACAAAAAACACTAAACATGCTACAACTACCATCAGCATTTTCCTCACTCTCTATGTGCTTCGATCTGACCGTCGATTTCATGAACAAATCTTCTTCATAGAACTGCCTGCATGTAGAACTTTGTTCGTTTCCGGCTGATTACAATGTAGTAGTGTTCAAGTCTTATGCAAACAAGTTCTTGTTGACTGTTTCCTTTAAATAATCAGGATGTTACTCCATCTACAACATCAACAATTACTAAAAAAAAAACCTTGCATTTCTTAACACTTGACATGAGTGGCGTTCAAACCTTGAAAATAGTGGCATCATTGTAATAAAATAAGTATATATATATATATATATATATATATATATATATATATATATATATATATATAATTATTTCTAGTCTACATACACATTCATCAATATAAGTCAGCAGACAGTTTCAGATGTTGCACAAACTAGTCAAGACATGTGTTGGTGCTTTGAAATCGTCGGAATGTCTCTTATATAAAAAGTGATGGTAGTAAACTGTACAATAACTTTTACTATATATAGTAGTACTTATATCTAAAAGTGAAACCGTGTCTCTGTCGCTCTGTGTGTGTGGCTGTTTACTTGCCCAGCATGTGTCAGCTTGTCCGATTGTGTGTGTATGAGTTTGATCGCTTTGGCTGGACCATTATTTTTTTTTATTTTCAAGCTCATGCACGCCATGTGTTTGTCGGTGTTCTTTGATAGATTGTGTATCAAAAGCGTATAAATGCATGCTTACGATAAAAGTAAAACGGGTTCGATTTTGATCCAAGTTTACACTGTTTGTATAATCTACCAAGACAAGTGCATTTTAGAAGTTTCGTCACTACTCCAGAGGTCAGTCTGAACGTGTAAAATCAACAATAGATATTTTTTTGTGTTAGCCTCCTGGTATTGTTCAAAGCTAGAGTGACAAGGAAAGGGAAAATATTTTTGGGGGCTTAGTTTGTTGATTTCGGGAAGGGTACAGGAAATATATGAAGAATTAAAAATATAGTAATAGCAAGAATAGAAAGGGATAGAGGAAAATAACATGAATAGAAGGACATGCAAGAAGGAGGGGGTGAAAAGTAAAGAAGGAAGGAAGTACGGATGTGCGTCTTGAAGACTGCCCAGTTTGGCTAACTGATAACTGGTGCGGAATTAAGTTTTTTAAACATGTCGGCAATACAGGTATTGATCGGGGTGAGAAGTGGGGTTTTAGATTGGGTGAGGATTCTTTCTTCCGGCCGCATTGTTAAGATACACCCAGTTCAATGTATTTTTATTATACGTCCTATTTCATTAATATAAGCTCCCTGGGATTTTTGGGTACGGAATTGATACTATGGCTGTTGGTTTAATCGAGGGCTGCGTAGTTGCATTTAATGTATTTTTTTTATTGTTTATTTGCGGCAATAAAATGCTTTAGACAAGAGTTAGAAGTAAATGTCTGAGAAGTAGAGCGTTATTAATTGGAAGAAATAGGAGAGTTTGGGGGTTTAAACGTTGAGTGGGATTAGTGATTTTTTGTGTCGGTATATGGTGTGAGGGTATATGGATTGATGGGGTTGAGAAAAAAGGGAGATAGTGTATTAAAAAGTATGTAGACAAGACTAATGAGGGGATGGTGTTTGTGAAAGCTTATTTAACTAGGTAGTTTCAAGGTTAAAAAGTTTAGAATGGCCCAATGAATTGTGTGTAGTATGGGGGTGGTTGCCGAGCTGTGTAGGGAATTTGAGGTTTGGTTATAATACAGAAATGATAAACATAAAACGAAATAAGCGTTATATAGACCGAAAACAGGGTTGATAATTATGTGTGTATTGGTGTTTATATTATTAGCGGTAACATGTAATAGGCCGGGTAGTTATGTTAGAGTTCATCATTAGTTGAATGGAGGGTTATTTTTGATGAATTTTTTGGAAGGGTCAGCCATTGCTGAGGAGATATATATAGTTAATGTTACGCTAAGAGCGTTTGATTATTTTTCTCAGATTTTGTAGTTATTCTTAAGTGGATATGGAAAATAGGGGGGTTAAAGTGGTGTAGGTTTTGATGTTTCTCGAATAAGGGAATAACGAAAGGGGGTACCTAAATAATTTAAAATAAAGTATCATTATGAGGCGTTGTTGGGTTAAATGAGTAGGTAAAGGGGTAATATTAGAGGGCCTAAATAGGATGTCAAGTTGCTGAGGAGGTGGGTTTAGTAGTGTCTGCAGAAAATTGCCGTTCATTTATCATATTTACTAATTTATTTCTACCTTTGCAATTAATAATAAAAGAGTGTTCCTATAGACAGAGGAAACAGCAGGAGTTTAAAAATTTACATGTTCTAAATATATAAGAATCTTCCAGTAAATGCTTTGTATGAGATTATTTGAAATGAGTTTAAAGTAGTGGGTAATCAATGAGGATTTGTTGAGTTAGTTAAGGTTATTGAAGAACGATTTATGAACTCTAAATCTGGGTTTAATGAAGGTTCAGCAAGTTCGATGCAATACTTTTTGTCATTAGGGTTTTCGTAGGGGCGATTGTAGCTTTGTATACTACTTCTGTTTGTGGGCATTGTTGTTTAATTCGACAGCTTCATTTATTTAGGCAGTTGCGATTTTGTGTTTATTTTTATACTGGTGGTTATTATTGTTGTAGCGTATTCTGTTGTCATGTGTTTTTAATAATATTTTCTATGTTGTAACTAAAACTATAACTAAGTTGTATGGTATTTTAGTAAAGATTTTGTGCCAGATGTTGTTTGGTAGAAGTGGGTAATACGTTAAGTCTCATCAACTAGAATCGAAACCCAAATATAAAACGGCCCACACTCAATTCCCTAGACTTTGAAACACGTTCATAAGTTTCTTTCCCCACTCGCTATCTCTCTCTCTCTCTCTCTTTCTGATTCTCTCGGTAAATATATACACACATACACACCAATATAGATATATATTATGGGTGTGCGCATGTGTGCACGTGTGTGCGTGTGTGTACATGTGTGTGCGTGTCTGTCTGTATGTGTGTAGTTATATACTTATATGTATATATTCCTAACGTATTTATTAAAATAGATATTATTCATACGGAAACGCAAGAAATAGTCGGTAAATTATTTTTATGCAGAAAATCGCGTTTCTTTTTTTTCGAAAACGGCATTAGATTGTGATAGGTTTAATGAACGAACACACTGGCACAATCGCACCAACGCGACTTGATAAAGAACAAAACGCAGAGCGTTCATGTACATTTTAGGAACAAGCGCATTTATCATAGCGATTTATTCACGCGTGATGTATTTACGTGAAACGATCATGAATAAGAATTCATTTTAACACTTTTTAAATTAATCGCTGCATGAATACGTGGATGTAATAATATACGATGCGTTAGTGTTATGGTGTGGTTAAATATATATATATATATATATATATATATATATATATATATATATATATTTATTTATTTATTTATTTCTGCGCTTATTTAGATTTGCGTGTGTGCATGTTTCTTGGATAAATCACGGTACTTATCCTATGATATCATTACACAATAACAAACGCAGAGATAATCACTACACAAAGATAGAATATATATATATATATATATATATATATATATATATATACATATATATATATATATATATATATATACATTTGTGGTGGGACGATTAATCGGAATCGGGAATCGTAAAAATTGGAACATTTGGGGGTCTCAGAATGGATATTGGAATCGGAAATACCCTGCCTATTTTCCGATTCCAACACGATTCTTTTAATTGACATGTGTTTATTTGATTTTGTTTAAATAAAATCTTTCATTTTGGTAATAATGATGACCTAATATGTATTGATTTTGAAATACCAGTAAATATAAAATGGATAGACCGTCTTACACAAGTGTATTTTGACGTTTAGGAAAATATCTGCCTATTAAGATGTGTTTTTACGAAAATCGGGGGAAACAACACTCATTCGAATAAATAATAAGAGATTAATCAAGAATTAGAATCGGACGGGAATTTATCACGGAATTAGTAATTGTATCGGAATCGGGAAAAATATTGGAATCTTCCTATCACTAATATATATATATATATATTTATATATATATATATATGTATATTGAAGAAAGAGAGAGAGAGAGAGAGAGAGAGAGAGAGAGACATATATAGATATATGTGCAATTATGATGCCCGTCTATATCTGTTTCGATGAGAACCACGAAGAATAATTCATAATACTTTTACTTGATTTAGACATTTTTATAGCAAGATTTGCGCAATCTCACACAACGCCTCCTTTAATTCGGAACTATTCAACGTCAGTTACATGTAGATATTTTAGGATGACTAGAAACAATTGCGAGATACGCGGAGGCAACAAACAGCAACTGTTATTTACAAATGGTCATCCGTCTGATGATGGTCGGGTTAATGTTTTTCTTTTTTTTTAACTTCAGTGGATCAATGAATTTATGCGATTCATACACGTATGAGGTGCCGCTAATGTAAGGATTATTGCATGGGCACCTGTATTGAGAGTATACACATGAACACCTAGTTCTCTTCGAAGTAATATCCTTCGGCTGCAATGCAATACTTGTACTGGTCGAACAACGTCTGGAAGCCACTATGGACGTCCTCTTGTGTCCGCCTGTCGATGATTTGGTCGCAGTTTCCGTTATCTTCTCAAGTGTCTCATAATCACAGCCCTAAGGTTTTTCTTGAGCTAACGGAACAATCAAGTCACAGAGAGCAAGGTCTGGGGAATAGGAGGGGCGATAAATAAATTGTAACAAGGATGGCTTTTTAGACTGATGCAATGTTCAGTTGGATATGTCACTGACCCGATTTGAAGAGTGTTGGCATACTCTGACGGAATCTCTGCTTGAACTCCCTTAAAATATCAATATCGCATTTCTTAAAAACTGTCTGTCCAGTGGGATCCCATTACATGTAGATCATTCCCAAGCTGTATAAAAAGGGATTATTTTAAGTTTCTTGGTTGATTTGCTCTGTCTAACTTTTTTTCGGTCTGGAAAAGCCAGCATAGTAACTCTGGAAACTCAACCACCTAGTTAGTGTGACATAGCAGTAGACCCTGCTTCAATCGCAAATCACTAGTACATCAAGAACGGCGGAATTAGAATTGCTCAACCTGTCATATTTTATTTCTGATCTTATCTGCACTTTGGAGACAAACTTCGCAGAAATCGTCTACACCTTTAGTTCCTCGAGACTATTTTTGTGTGCAGTACATACAGTGATGTCTAACCATACGCTTATTGTCCTCATAGACATACGCCGGTAATTATCCATTACAAGAATATTATAAGGAGTATACTAAAAAAATAAACTATGCTACAAAAATATTATGATACTACAAAAGAAGGAAATATAAAATCAACAATATAAAATTTGATTTGATTTTATTTCCTTGGTAATCGGATTGCAAAATATAGCTTACACATTACGTGTATTTAACTGTGTTCACTTTTCTTTGACATTAACCGAATTATTCTGTAATATGGCCAGTTTACTCATTCCAAATTATATATATATATATATATATATATATATATATATATATATATATGCATATATATACCTTTATATTAAATGAACTGCGAAGTAAAATTAATCTCATTGAAAGATATATGATATTTAGAATGTATCCGAAAGAATGAATCTTCTTTCGTCCTATTTTTCTACTGATTTAACCATGAGAATAATTTATTTCCTTGTTTTGTTGAATAAAATGAATATTACGTTGGGAAAGTCTGGATGGTCGAAGTAATCACGCCGACTTCTTAACAATAATCGAGATCCAGCACTTTTCTTCATATACGTTGTATCACGCATACACAACACTGCCCTCCCAGCAACACAATGTTAATACAATAAAATACACGAATAAACTAAAACCTGCTGTTTTATCTATACATGCGCGTTCACTTTTGGTCCAGAAATAATACATTGGATTCGGAAAAATGTTTTCCATCATGAATCTCTGTTTTCTCCTAAACACTGTCTACATTATTCGTTACGTTAGACAACTGTTCACAACTAGATTTTAGTTTTCACAGATTTTCCTATCGATTCAAATCTACGACATTAATCAAGTTCACTGGAAGGGAACTAGGCGTAGTTAACAAAGAAGTACTTAAAAATGTATTGTAAATATACACTCCTCTTGATGATTCATATATATATATATATATATATATATATATATATATATATATATAGATAGATAGATAGATAGATAGATACGTAACTACATACATGTTTACTTGTATATAGATATATATTTATGCGATAAATGTAATATTAT